>NW_022990501.1:5511596-5689257 GCF_902827175.1 Gymnodraco acuticeps
AACATTAATGACAAGGAACAAAGCTCTGGTCAGAAGCATTTTTTATAAAAAGCTTTAACAAAATTAAGTATTTCTGTACATTTTGAATGCAATCTAACTTCCAACTCAGAAAACAAAAAGTGCCAAAAGTCTTCTCACATGGCTGAGCTGCTTTGCAATATACTTCACCACTGAAGAATACAATATGTATAAAGTAAACTATGATGCAATCTAACTTTCCAACTCAGAAAAATGATAAAGAGCATGAACAAAGAACATGTAAAAACAAATGCAAAATTTGCACAATCTAAAATGAGAAACTGTAACTGCAAGTAACAAAGTCTGAGCCATGGTAAAGAGTTACATTGAACACCAAGCTGATCAGATATCCCTGGTTGGTCTGAAGTCCTTCTATCTCCAGGATCTGTACAAATCGGCACATTATGCCAAAAGTCTTCTCACTGGGTGAGCTGCTTTGCAATATACTTCACATTGTTAGAAAAGGCTCCAGAAGGCCTTGGGGACATCAGTATCAGGGGCTGGAGCTGGACAGGCTCTTCATCAGCACTTCTCCTTCCCTTTGCCAGCCAGGACCTCACATACTGTTCCGGATTGAACTGTCCTAGTGATGGTCCATTACATTTAATGAAAAACCAGGCTGGACAGTCGGCTGACAGAGAGAGCATTCCTTTTTGCAGTAAGGATATCGTTCATGCAGCTGAATGCCCGCTCACACTCACTAGTGGAGACAGCGATGGTTCGGACTGCTTTCAGTAGAGGGCTCCATGGCAGCAGGTGTACGGGATGCCCTGGTTTCCTTGTATTCGCGAAAGCACTGAACAGTCTCTCTTTGTCCACTTTCAGCACTTCGCACAAACGTAGCACCTCTACGTCCCCATACTGTACGTCTAACTCCTCTTCAGGCCAAACTCAGGATGGATAACTTCATGTCCTGGATTAGCTGATTGTCCCGGGCCTCCCGGCCATGTAATGGGATTTCTCTTGTGCTGACATGAGAGGAGGTTGTGGAAGTCATTCTGTGTCTCAGATTCTCTACCATACTGCGGAAAACTGACCTGCATGAATCTGTATAAGCCTGCCATTCTCACGCAGGGCAACACCCTTGAAGGACTTCTCAGCTAGAGCTGTATGAACTGTAGTCATGTGTGGGCCAGGCATGGTGACCATGGATTCAAAACTCGTATTTCTCGAGTTAAGAGCCTATCTGCTGTAGGCAGTGTCATCTCTCTTTTTGGAGTTGCCGAGAGAGGTCGCTGAGCTCTGTGAGCGCATCGTACATCAGTCCAGATTGCTGACAAACGTTGCAGATGTGAGCACATCATCCAGGCCCTTGTACTTTGCTCTGTCTCTGGAATCCCTGCTCGTGTCGTTTGCAGCATTTGTGAAGTGATCATGAAGCACTCGGTAGTTTTCCCAGACTGCTCTGACGCTCCTTTCACTTGAAGCCACCCAGCGGATGGACAAAACACGCCCTATCACCAGGAGACGCTGTCCGACTGCTTGCGCACACTGCGCTAACTGCCTCTGATTTTTGGGGGAGGCATGGAACAAGGAATAGAGTTTGTCAAAAAAGATCTGGAAATGATTGAGCCCTGAGACCTCCTTGACCACATCCCAACTGCCAGCTCTAGACGATGATTGGAGCAGTGCCACACAAACAGGCTTGGGAATTACTACACAACTGGGTAGCAACGCCTGTTCTCTTCCCTAGCATGACTGAAGCCCCATCACATGCAAAAGAAACGAAACACTGACCTAAAAAGTCCTCGTTAAAATCTCTTCCAAGACACTCCATTAACGCCTTTGTGATGTCATCAGCCGTTGTTCCATCCAACTCGATCAGCTCCCAAAAAAAACGTTTCGGGCTCAGCATCAGCTAATGCTGAGCGTAGACACACAACAAGCACAGTTTTACCACTAATAGTGGTAGATTCATCGACCAAAACACAGAGTTTTCTTTGGTTTTCTGTAATGTCTTTTGCCATTTTTTTCTTCAGCTCATGAGCTATGTGGTCGATGATTTCGCCACAGGTTTTATTGGAGTGCAAAACCCTGCCCACGTTCAGCCCATTCAGTTTCTGTACATTCAAATCAATTGGCATGTCTGTGAATGGCCGGCTATGTTTGCCAATTTTATATGCCGTTCGAAAAACTCTGATAGTGGTGTCTAATTCAGATTTATGCATAGACTGCACTTGATGTTGAATAGTTTCACGTGAAGCAGATGTAAGGATGTCAGCAGCTTTTACATGGGCTTGTGATTCTTTATGTTCTTTGATTTTTTTTCTCAGGCTAGCTTGTTGTTTGCCCTTGTCAACACCGAAATGAGACACTGCACACTCACCCCATTCAGTTGACAGTTTCAGTCCTTGTCCAGTGTGTATTCCCAAAATTTGACATCTTGCATATCCGACATCCAAGCTTCTTATCTTTAAGAAGGAGCCATGCATTGGTCTTGCAAAAATATTGCACCTGGTCCGTTGTCCAGCAGTCAGGTGCATCGCTTTGCCCGGTGTTGGTGGTGGCAGTTGCGCCAGCAGCAGCTAACGTTAAGGCTAGAGGCTCGGAGGCGAGAGCGGCGGAGCTAGTGCTAATGCTAATGCACTAGAACTTGGAGCAGGAGGATCAACCAAAGAAAGCTCCCCATCAGACACAATTTCCAACACAGGCACAGTATTCTCTGTATTTGAAGTTTCTTCCGGCGACAACCGCTGTCTTTTTGCACTTTTATTAATCCACCCTAACATTTTAGAAATGCTAATTTGTGACGTGACTTGCTTTCCTTCTCTCGGGGGCGTGCCTGCTCTGTTCTATCACTCTACATAGCCACCCACTGGGTGGGAGTTGCACTGCATAAACACACACACGTGCATCTAGGTATGTAAATTGTAAAGCATTAAAACATGGTTTTACTAACAGTTTTCAGTATGTTGTTACTTCGGCATTATTATTATATTATTATTTTGAAACGTGTATTACTATTAAATCACGGTCAAATAGGTTAATTTTGACATAGTCGTTTCCACCACAGTATTACATGGAGAAGATAAGCCCCGCCCCCTCTCCAGCACGTTGACAGGAGTAAACAGCTGACAGCCGCTGTGAAACTCCAGCGGTTAGAGCGATGAGAATGTCCGTTCGGCACCTCATGACGCATCTACTGAGTACCGGGCGGCTGTTATATATATATATGGATGTATAATAAGAACGGCGGGAGAGTGTTGAGTACTGGCACGGTGCATGAGTACCGGAGTACCGCCAGCATGCCGGTACTGAGCAAGAAGTGCCGGTACTCCATGGGTCAGAACCAGAAGTGCCGGTACTGCGTACCGGTGAGTACCGGCCCAATTCCAGCACTGCCAGTAAGTACGGCTTATTTGGACTGCCTGACCCGATCCATGGCCGATCCATGGCCGATTCAACATGTTGAATCGGCCATGGATCGGGTCTGGCAGTCGGACCAAACAATCACTCTGATTGGCTGTTCAGCTAGCGAATCAGTGCATGAGAAGCGATACGGAAGTGAGGGACGTAAACAAACGATTTAAGAAGAAGGCACACACAGACTGCTATTCATATTTAAATATAGCAACATCTTTAGCTTGCATACCTGTTGCCAAAAATCGCAGCGTAACCATCAGACGTGTCCCCACGGAGATGCAATCCGGGTAGTTGGTGTTTTCCCTCTGGGTGATTGGAGTGATGAGTTCCTCCAACGTGTGGAACTGCACAGGAAAAAGCCGAGCGAAATTTCTGAAATCTGGCACTTCATTGAATTCCAGCTCTCGACACAGGTTCGGGGAAGCACCGTGAGCTTCTCGCTGTAGTATCCATGACTTCACCCATTTAGTGCGGTTTCTCCTAATTCTTCGCTTCCGCTTCTTGAGAGACTGTTGCTTGAGAATGTCTTCCACAAGTAACACTGCAATGGCTGATAGCTCCAGTGCCGCATGAAACATGTTTTAGATGGACGAGAGGGAAAATGGAACGCACAAGCTATTTGTTGTTGTTTATATCACGGTCTGTTCTTCTTCTCTGTCTTGGTTGTTGCCTCTTTTGAATGACGAATACACACTACCGCCGCCTGCTAGTAAGGAGAGTTATTGCCACTCACGCACTGAAGTCTTTGCGGTGTGTTCCCGTGCGACACATGGCCAAGACGCAGGAGAACACGGCCAGGCAACAGCCGACGTCAGCGTCGGCGAGTCCTCTGGTGACTACTTGGTGTGTCAGGGCCTTTAGGCCGACTATATATTAAGTCGTCATATTTATACATATATCAATAAAGATATGTGTCAAAGCTCTAATAAATTAACAGTTGTATTAATTATAATGTATATATAATATATATATATATATATATATATATATATATATATATATATATATATGTATTGCCTGTGTTGTATATGTATACACACAAATGAACAACCTTGTGTTTTTTCAAAAGTTTTACAAGTTGTATTGTAGTGTTTATTTTAGTGTTGTTTTATTCTTATCCACATTTTGATTTCAGAGCACAGGACAGGATAATGCTGGGCACAACATCACGCTCAACAGTGAAGCTGGCAATGCTGAACAAAACCAGTTATAATATTTATTCCGCTGAAAAAGTGAAAGCTTTACGAAAATGTAATTAAAAATACATAAGCATTTCAGGTAGAAATTAGCATTTATATAGAAATTCACAAATATAAGAAATGAAACCTAAAGAGATGTTAACAAATGGTATACCTCTGATGGCTGGCATAGTAGAACAAGGTGAACAAAATAGTGACAAAAAATGTTAATACCAATTTATATAGATTAAAAGGTAATATAATATTGATTACAATTATTCTATTAAAAATCCACCAAACATTATCAACAGGAAAGCCCTCTGAAGGCATGTTATGGTTTGAAACAAGTTGAGGATGGGGTCCAGACAGTTCAAATCAGGAGAGACTTCATTTTGTTAAAGAACATTTATTGACACATGTCATATGATAAATGTTAAGTACTTTGGGCGATTAGACCCCGATCCTGCAGATCGTATATCTAAGAGGGGAAATGCAGCCGTGAGCATATAGGGAACCCCCGGGGTCTAGACACTGGTGATAATGCTGAAGATCTGGATTTGATGAGGAGATGGGATGAAGAGGAGGTGTGATGAGGTCTTTGGATTAGCTCTCCTGGTACTGGATATGATGAAAGGAGGTGGATGG
This sequence comes from Gymnodraco acuticeps, assembly GCF_902827175.1. Lineage (NCBI taxonomy): Eukaryota > Metazoa > Chordata > Actinopteri > Perciformes > Bathydraconidae > Gymnodraco > Gymnodraco acuticeps. The sequence continues at coordinate 5,516,801 of NW_022990501.1, forward strand.
GGAGGAGGCATGCGGCAGCATGAACACCTGGAATCACAGCTGACTGCAGGAGAGAGGAGAACCATTTAAAAATTGTAATAATATCAGCAAGACATGAACATATATAACCACTATCATTTCAATTCTGTAATTGCAGGTTTGTTAGCATGATATTTCAAACATAAATGGCCTGTCTTAGTTTAAAGCCCACTCACCACGTCAAGGTGCAGGCCACGAGTGAGGACACAACAACGATCACAAACAGTACATACACACGAGACAACACTTACCATAACATATAAATAACTTACATATAAAATGTTTGGATAGTTATTTTAATACATTGAATACAATGAATACATTTAACACATTGAATACATTTAACACATTGAATACAATTGAATACTTTGAATACATTGAATACATTTAACACATTGAATACATATTACACATTGAATACATTTAACACATTGAATACTATTTAACACATTGAATACATTGAATACATTGAACACTAACTCTAAATAACTAATATACATCTCCAGTGTGGCAATATTGCTGCAAGATTTTGGTATCAGGACATGGTTAAACCGTACACCCCAGCGCAGTGCACTACGCTCTGCATCAGCCAAACGACTCGTTGCGGCCCTCGCTGCGAGGGCACCCAAGTTCCCATCGGCAAGAAAACACGTGGGTTTGCTATCCTGGCTCCAAGATGGTGGAGAATGAGCTCCCCATTGACATCAGGACGGCAGATAGCTTCCACATCTTCCGGCGCAAACTGAAACTCATCTCTTTCGACTCCACTTCGAGCGTTAGAACGATTAACGAAGCACTTTTATACCATAAAGGACTGGGATTACCTAAAGCCAGTTGAAGTAGCACTTGAAATGTTTGGGCTCTATGAACCTTGATATACTTATATGATTTCTGTTTTCTTCAAGGTTGTGTCTTTCCTGGGTCCGATGTACTTATTGTAAGGCGGTCTTTGGACACAAAGCGTCAGCTACATGGGCAAATGTAATGTAATGTAATGTATCAGATATGAAAATAACATGTTTAGAATTTTGCGTGTCCATGTTCAGATAGGACTTGTGTCCGCGTGTAAGCGTCACTCCAAGTAGTATGTTGAACACAGACTTGCAAACAAAATACACCAAATTGAACATTCAGTTACAGTTGAAGGGTACAAATACAACATATGAATATTGGCTAGAAAGAGCTTGGGATGTTGCTGTTGACATTCACATAAATCGTTCCACTGTTGAAAACCATGTGTTGCGTTGCTTAACAATGAATAAACAGAGGACTGTGACATACATTCAAATACAAATATAGAAGAAGATATAGAATAAATAAGTTAACTTACAACAGTCATAAGGAAAATAAAACACATACAGAGCTCATACATATATAGAAGGAAGTATAGAATAAAAAAGTTGACTTACAACAGTCATAAGGAAAATAAAACACATACAGAGCTCATACATATATAGAAGGAAGTATAGAATAGTATAGAACAGGGGTCGGCAACAGGCGGACCGCGGTCCGGATCCGGACCCAGACGCCGACCTATACGGACCCGGACCTATAATCCAGGGTGGGAATTTCACGACGGCCACGACGGCCGTGGCCTTGGTGCCCCTGTCAAAAGTTCCAGTGTAAACAACGCTAGTAAAGTCATATTAGTGCGCGCAGTAGGATAGTCCCGTGCCTGTGGATCAGAGCGATTGCTCTGCTGTGATTGTTCCGTCAGAAATGCCTGTAGGGGCCCGACAGCCTCCTCCTCAGCCGCGGGAGCAAGACAAGCACAGGTAAGCAAGCGGACCAAGCTGTTTTGATATGATTTAACTGAAGTATGTGGTAGTATTTGAAAGGACTTAACATTACGTGTTTATAGAAAGTACTATTGATAGGTAATTACCATTGTATTAGCCTATTTAAAGTCGACTCGTTACATTTTGTCATGAAAACTAGCGATAGCTAGCTAGTTTGGATAGCGCTAACGTCTTCCCTTCAAGGGGTCTACATCTAGTGTTGCTTCTACAAGCTAGCAGATAGCTGTCACCTTTGAATCTAGTATTTTTCTTGCCAAGCGGTTTTGATATAATACATGACTGACTTATGTGGTTTATGGCTGAACTTAACGTATACGTTAAAGAAACACTATTGCTATTCAGCCATTTGTAAAACGACTGGTGTTGACGTTAGTGCTACACTTTTCAGTCATGTTGATTGACCAGCGTAATTTAACCAAACGGCCTTTGTGCCCTGTCATGTGGCCTTTGTGCCCTGTCATGTGGCCTTTGTGCCCTTGAAAAAAATGTGAACGGGAAGGCCAAATGGCCTTGCCCCTAAAATGACGAAATTCCAAGCCTGCTATAATCAATACATTAATAGGGGATTTTGACGGGGCGATTATATTTTAACCGCCACCGACAGGGGGGCGAAAGAGACGAGTGAGCGATACAGGGAGAGAAACATAGAAGAAGAGATGAGAGCGCGGCAGAGAGAAACGGAGAGGAAAGTGTGAAGAGAATAATTAGCGATACAGGGAGAGGAGTGTGAACAGGCGTGTTAGCGGCAGACAGGGAGAGACAAATAATTACACATGGCGCTCTCCAAGAAGAGGAAAGTGGACAGTGAGAACAGAGCTTTTAACCCTGAGTGGACTCATTCATGTTCATCCTGCCCACTGGGAGCACAGAACCAGTGTGTCTCATTTGTTCAGAGACCGTGGCGCTCATTAAAAGTGCCAAAACGCCACTATGAGACAAAACACAAAGTGTTTGACCAAACATTCCCTCTCAAGTCAGAACTGAGGTCACAAAAAATAAGCAGTCTCAGAGCCCAATATGATCAGTCGACCAGGATCACAATTAAAACTAAATATCGTTCCAGCGCAGGCTAACCGAGGCTAAATGAGCACCTGCATGTGTATGAGAATGGCCCTGACACCATTTCAGCCCAGATCTAAACTGGCAGGACAAGCTCGAGCTCAATTCTCTCACTGAATTAAAAAAAAGTGAGTGAGGGACTGCAATATAAGAGGGAAAGAAAGAGAAACTTTAAAACTGTTCAATTGTTGTGATGTGTAAAGACAGAATACATTGTTCTATAATCGTCTGAAACTGTTGAGTCAAGATGTGAAACGGTTAACAAAGAAAAAGGGAAACTCAAGCTGCTGCTACACTTTATTTTATTTATCTAAAATTAAGCACTTTTAAGATGCACATATTTTCAAAAGCTATTTTATTTATTTTCTCTATTTTATATTTAAATGCAGCCCGAGAGGAACATTACACATATCCACAGTATTTTACTGTATATCTGTATAGTTAAATGTTAATTGACAATAAATATTGTTGTTTTTGAGTTGTACTTTCTTTATTTGATTGGCAGTCAGTTGTTGATTACATGCAGACGTTGATACAGGCAGTGGCGACTGGTCATTAGGGGCAGGTGGGGCACAGCCCCACCTAGTGTCAGCAGAAAGTATTAAAAAAAATATATATATATATAAAATATATTTTAAGATCATGTTTAATCATCTGATTCGTCTCATTGCTGTTTTAGTCAGTGTTCTTCTAATTAGTGTCTACAGTGTGTGCCTATTGAGCTGTTTAGAGCCGTGTGGGACAAAACCCGATCCTGCCCCTCCCTCTCCCTGTTTAAGTCAATGGTGACTGTAAAAACTACACTGCGCATGCTCAGAATATTTTCCTATTTAATGTGTGTGGCAAAAAAAATAATGACCATAGGGGCATAGAGCTGCCATCCCCACCATACGTCATCTCACATCATTCAGAGCTGATTGGCTGTAAGTACGTGTGCTGCGAAAAGTGTGGTGTGTGAAGAGGAGACGAGAGACGTGTCCTAAAACCAGGAAGTAAGCTGCGCATGGCTTCCCTCGACAAAAAAGCAATGATATTTCTCCATAGGATTTTAGAAAATAGCTCAAAATAAGATCTGTGGGAAACAAACCTGTTAGATAAATGCACGTTTTGTTCAGCCGGATAATATCCACATGTCTACCATACTTTTATAATTTTTTGAATCATAAATATATCGATTAGATCAGATTTATGATAGACTTTTGAAACTACAAGAAGATAAGGAGGACTTTTACAAAAAAGTAATAGAGATTTTTGTCCAGAAGGATAGGCAAATGGACTTCATCTTCAAGTCAAGGTAAGACCGCAATTTTATTGAAAATGGGATCTTACTAAGAGAGAACAATTCAATATTTAAATGATAAAATTACATCTTTTGGGTATCCTTTTGTTGAACTGTCTGTTTAAAATTAATTGAAGCATCAGATTAAAAAAAGCTTTTGAAAATAATATTATATTTTGATTTAGGTCAAAATATAATATTAGTAAACCTGAAGAGTCAGATCCTCAGCAGCCATGAACCTCACTGCAGAAGCTTATATATAGACATCTACGTTTTTTGTGCCCCACCACTTTTGTACATATAAAAACGCCACTGGATACAGGCTACTTCAATATATATCACACTAATTCATAAAGCAAGTTAAACATTTTGATGTTCCGGACCTTTGCATGGGGAGATTTTCTCTAACTGGACCTCGTTGAATTTTAGTTGAATACCCTTGGTATAGAATGTGGATTGCCGCCACAGGAGATGTTGGAAAGAGAGGCTGAATTTAGCGCAGCCCAGACCTAAATCCCCCGCGCCCCTCCCCCTTCACACGCGGTCACATTCAGTGTTCACTGTCACGTCACTGAGGCTAAAGAGACAACGCTTTATATACAGACAGTCTATGCTAACAACCGACAACAGTTTGCTCCAAAAGGTAAGAGACGAAAACATATTTATTTTCTAACCTGCCTCCTTAATGTCTGTATGTAATGTAATATGTTCTCATATAAAAGAGTAAAATAAGCCAAACCACTCATCAGCAACCGCTACTGTGGCTAAGCTAATGTTGGGTGTTTGCACAGTAATTTTCCATACTTTTCATAGTTAACCAAAATGCTAGAAATGTATGCATGCCAGCAGTTCTGCAATGTTAACTCTGTATGCATTAGCTAACTTTCTAGAAACCAGACTTTGCATTTATAATTCGTTTTATATATATATATATTTCTATTTAAAATCTATAAATGTGAGATGAAAAAACTAAAAATGACATCTTTTTCACAACTAATTTCCAATGCAATGTCCCTACCATTATAAACGACGATGCATACAGAATCTTCAAGAACACATATTATTTTAAAGAGGCGTGAAGAGCTAATCATTTGTACTTTATTTATAGATGGCAGAAATAGCCGGATCGTCATCCAGAGGAAATGCTGAAGGAAAGTGGGCCTCCCGCCATACTTGGACAAGGTGCTGTATAGTTTTTATAAGAATTTTTATTCATTTTGTTTCAGTAATTTTTTGATTGCATACCCTTTACTTTCATATGGCAAAAACAAATATATTGTACCTTATTTTTACATCTGATAAGTGAAATCAGTTGATTGTGACCTTATCACAAAAAGTCAGTGACTTGATACATCCTGCTTCGTAATAATGCATGAAATCGTCATGGATTATTTAATGTAATATTAATATATAATCTTAATCCTTATAAAGTGTCATCATGATTCTATATACAAGTATAGAGTTATATGTAATATAATATACAAATTAAACTTGTGTAGTCTTAAAAATATGATGAAAATGATATGACAACTCAGGCTACATGTACCGCCTTTTTCTAAAAGATGATCACCAGTAAACACTTTTTTTTCCTTTTTCAATATATTTTATTCTATCTCAATCAATCAATCAATCAATGTTTATTGATTATCTAGGTCCCAATGTCTGGATAATAGGGAGCAGCTACGTTAGACGTGGGGAAGAAAGAGCCAGACACACCATGGGAAGCAACCTGGGTCTCAATTGCCGTGTGTGGTGGTTTGGCAAGGGTGGTCTGAGGTGGAGGAACCTTCTTCCCTTTTTCTATCAGTCCTTGAGAGGAAGAACAGTCCCGGATGTCTTGCTCATCCACTGTGGCGGCAACGACCTTGGCAACATCAAAGGTGTGGAGCTTGTCACAGTGATGAAGCAGGACCTGCTTTCCCTCAGTGACAACTTCTCAGAGATGAAGAAAATTCCATCTTCTATCAATGAGAGATGTCACTGGAGGAAAGCCAATCCGGGAAAGCTGAACAAGGCCAGAATGTTGGTGAACAGAGAGATGGGTAAATGTGTTAGTGGTTTGGGTGGAGAGAGTGTAAGGCATCCTTGCATTAAGTTTGACTGCCCTGGCATATTTCTAAGAGATGGAGTTCATTTCACCAATTTGGGAAATGATATGTTTTTAAGTAACCTTAAACAGTCCCTTGAGGCTACAATCTAAAGTGGTTCTGCATTTTTGATTATAGCCTCAACAGGATATGTATATTTAACAAGAATAACTTTTACATTTGACAGGGCAGTCCTCCTTGTAAGGATGTCTTCACTTACTCACACTATTTTTTTTAAATGTGTAATTTAATTAAATTGTTCACTCACATTCTGTGTTCTTCCTCTCTCTTAAACTTTAGTCCCCTTGTCTTTTTCTCTCTTTCCCTCACTCATCTTAGTCCCCTTGGCTTTTTCTCTCTTTCCCTCACTCATCTTAGTCCCCCTGTTTTGTTTCTCTCTTTCCCTCACTCATCTTCACCAGCCTCACCCAGCTGTGGTGTGTCTGTTCTCTTTCTTCTCCATTTTGGATGCTGCCCAGGAGGAAGCGCAGCCACTTCAAGACACTGGTATGGACCTACGTGCTGACGACACAATGTCAGGATTATTATGTCATGTCACATTTCTATGTCTAGGTGTGGGTGTTTTTCCGTTCTCCTTGTCATGTTTTCCTCCCTATATATTGTCTGGTCTCTTTTCCCTGTGTTTTCATGTCTGTCGTTAGTTTCCCTGGTGTGTCTAATTTCCTGATTGTTTTCACCTGTCACTCCTTGTGTGTCTCCTGTGCTCATCAGTGTCAGCCCCGCCCCTGATTGTTCCCATCTGTGTCTAGTTACCCTGTGTTTAAATTCACGTGTCTCCCAGTGTTCAGTGTCAGTTCGTATTGTCTCTTGCCATGGTCAGGTCTATGCTCTTTTATGCTCAAGAATAGTTTTGTTCCTCACTACGTGAGCGATTTTCCTTTTGGTCTCATTTTTTGTCATCTCATCCTGAGATTAGTTAGTGACCTTTTTTTGTTCATCGTGTTTTCTTGGAAAAATAAAGTATCTTACCAATACTTTACCTCTGTCTCCCTGTCTGCAATTTGGTCCAACATCCTAAGTGCCTGAGATCGTAACAGACAACCGTCATCGGCCAGATCACAGACGGCGACGAGACGGCGTACAGAGAGGAGGTCGAAAACCTGACATCTTGGTGCCAGGATAACAACCTCCATCTCAACGTCAGCAAAACCAAGGAGCTGATTGTGGATTACAGGAAGCAGCAAAGAGAGGGACACGCCCCCCATCGCCATCAATGGGACTACGGTAGAGAGAGTCAGCAGCTTCAGGTTCCTCAGTGTCCATCACGGACACGGCTGCATCACGGCCTGTTACGGCAGCTGCACCGCCCTCAATCGTAAGGCTTTCCAAAGGGTGGTAAACTGCATAGAACATCACCAGGGCAGAGCTGCCATCCATGGAGGACCTTTACTCCCAGCGGCTCAGGAAGAAAGCCCTCAGTTTATGTTTATTTTAGAAATGTTTTGGCACATTTGTTCCTATTCTGCTAATGGTATATTGCAGGATATTTAAGTCTCCCATGTACTTTTTAAATTAATAATAGTATGTTCATCTTGATGTTTAACTTGTAATATTGTAGTCATCTTAGTTAGAAATGCTGTTTCCACCCCATCCTCTGCTGCTGAATGATTTTATATATTGTTACTTAAAGTGCTTGTCTTTGATATTATAATGATTACACCAGAAAGTCACTCTTTGTGAGATTTATTTGTTCACATTTTTCCCAGCCACAAGATGATGTTCATTCATTGGAGGCCTCAAAGCTGGGTGAAGGTATTGATGCACGGATCAATGCAATCCTTTACAACAGCATTCCACTATGGTTCGGGATGTCTGTAAAAAAAGGAGAAATAATCTTAAACCAAATAAGTGTCGCAATATAGGGAAACAAACTGACAAAAACATCAATTAGATCAGAATACATTTACATTGTTACAGCAGAAAAGAGCCAAAGACAGCCTAATGTTACTTAAAGTATGCATAAAAAAAGTATTAAAGATTCAAAACAAGAAATTATAATTAAAAACAAATACACATCCAGCAACAACAGTTTGGAGGATTTAGCAGCCTGGTATATTACACAGTTTTAGCGGCATATTTATATATATATATATATACTAGGGCCGGGACTTTAACGCGTTAATTAAGATTAATTAATTACACAAAAATTAACGCGTTAAAAAAATTAACGCATTTTAATCGCACTTATTTTTGCACCGCGGAACGTTTCTCACTGGATGAGTTTCAGGCGTACCGATTATACTGGAGCACCAACTAACGTTCATGACTTCAGACAACAACAAACCACAGTGAACAACAGTGGGAAATGTTGTTTTAAAAAACGGACGGATGGAAGCGTCGATAAGAGCACGGTTGTGTGCAAATTATGCAAAAAGGAATTCGCATATCACCGCAGCACATCAAGCCTCAAGTATCACCTCAATGCAAAACATATAGCAGCTAGCGTGGAAGCTAGCGTGGACGTTAGCCTCTTTTATCGCGTTCACACCAAAAAGAGCCGGTACTAAAATGAGTTCATGAGAACCTTTTTACCCCCACGAAAGTCCCTGCTAGAGAGCAGAGAGCTGCTAGAGAGCAGGGACTTTCGTACGGCTCTCTTGTGAGAAAAGAGCTATATTTCTGATTGGCTGGGCGGATTGCAAACCACGCCCCGTAAAACTCCCAAAAAGTGTTGTGAATTTTATTATCCTCGCATTAGCATTATTAGCATTAGCCCAGCGCAGAAACGCAGAGAGACTAATTTATGGCAACACAAAATAAAACATGGGAGCGGTGGAGATGAGGAGGTGTCGGCGTTCTGGCGATTTACTCGGAAGGCTTCAGTAGAAGCTGCTGGGAGTCCCAGCAGCTTCTACTGAAGCCAGTCCCCAACTCCGGGGACTTCCGGCCGGGGACTTTGCGCGGCAGTATACGCCGTGAAGTGGTTTGCGGCCTGCCAGTAAACCCAAAGCAGAAGAAGAAGAAGTGACGTCAGCGGCTTCATTTGCCTAATCCTCCCCCAGGTTCAAAGAGTTCTCATGAACTAAGTTCTCATGAACCTTTGTGGGAAAAGTACTGCGGTGTGAATGCGCCTAATGGTATACTAAAATCCATGTGAAAAAAATTGCTTCTCACTGTTCTCAGGTCAAATATTTATATGTGATTAAAAATGCGATTAATTTCGATTAATTAATTACAAAGCCTCTAATTAATTAGATTAATTTTTTTAATCGAGTCCCGGCCCTAATATATACACATGGTTGGTATTTAACAACAAGGGGTGTTGTACTATGATATTGGTATTTATGGGAACTGTGAAGTAAAAACTTCTTTGCAGCAATGTTGAGCCAATCATGAAATGAGGGAAACTGGATTCGTCTTAGTCAATACACTGATATTTATTGAGAATTCGTACGGCCGGAGAGATCACAGTATATCACAGTTCTCATGTAAGATACCAGCAAACTCTGAAGACAAAGGAGCCAGGAACACATCTATACATGAGTAAAGAGGAGGGCCCTAAAACACGCGGGTTTTACTTTAATGCATGCCAGATGTCGAGACAAAGACTTGTTGCATTGCAAACCCACATGAGCCAAGCTTCGCCCCCCACAAGATATCAGATGACCTCTTGACCTGTGTCTTCCTGAGAAGCTATGGATCACATTACAGGCAGGAATACACTTTAACCAGAAACAGATTCCCGAGGACAAGTCACTAAACTCTATATACTTTAACAAGACTAAAATATTCCTTTACAGATCCAGCCTTTTATCAATTTATGATAATCAATTAACATTAGTCTAAAGAATATTTCAGTCAATACTTAAATCAATAAGCGTCTTCAGAGTTGGGTGGGCTCACTCACATTAATTACATCAAAAGTAGAACAAGATTTAAAACACTTCAATCACCATGATTGAACACAGTCAATCATAATAAAAATCATCTCTCTTCAGTGCTTGGCATCTTTTGTCAAAAAGCACAATAATAAACACACATGAAATACAAAAATATAATAGCAAAATATATGTTTCAAAAATAAGATCTTTTATCATTTATCACTCAGTTAATCTCATTCATCAAACACAAATTCTAAATCAGTTTACATCTCAAAGATTTACTTAAAGGCAATTACTTATTAAAAACACAATTAGAATTTAGGATTATAAGAAATCCAATTGAGGTATAAAATCAGAATCATGAGAGATCCAGCTAAGGTTCCTAGTTAAGGTATAAATTCACAGTGATGAATCGATCAATCTGTAATCTGTAAAATTGCAGTGTCCTCAATCTTTAACATTACTTTACGTTTACTTCATTACGCTTTATTCAAGAGTAAGGCATGATATTTAATTAATTACATTACTTCAACTATCAATCATTATGTCATTTCAAAATCTGAAGGGAAAACTAAACAATTCTCAAAATGTTTAACAATCTGAAAAGGAAGAATCAGACATTTTATTGTATAACAACCTGAAAAGGAAAAAATCAAAACATCTGTTCTTTATTCAGAGTGTCAACTGTAATCAATATCAAAACATCTGTTCTTTATTCAGAGTATCAACTGTAATCAATTTCAATCGCTGAATTGGGAGCCTTGTAATCTGGTTTCCTCGTTGTACATTTGACCTGGTAATGATTAAGGATAGTAACATTGTCTGTTATAATATTAGAAATATCTTATTGTTCAATACCTTATAAATCTGAAAATATCAATTAATTAATTAGTTTAGTGTGAAAGTGTAATCTGATCTGACAAAATATATTTATCACCACTATTTAACACATATCTGTTCATTGGGAATACAAAAACAATCATTAATTGTACATCTGTAATCATCTGGTCATTCAGTTCAAATGTTATCTTTGTATCAGAGCTAGAAGACATGTTTTCCTCCTCTCTTTATGACACAGAATGTCTGGTGTGTAAAGGCATCCTGATACTGTAGATTAGCACTGAGGTGCTGATTGGCTCAAAACTCTTCTTCATCAGAGCGCCATAACTCAATTATCTGTAGATTAGCACTGAGGTGCTGATTGGCTCAAAACTCTTCTTCATCAGAGCGCCATATCTCAATCCCCCCAATTGCTCTGCTTTTGTGGCTCAATCAGTGAGCACTTTATGATCTCCCAGTGAAACAGAGGCTCATCTGCCTGTATTCCTTCTGCTATCTGCTTGAGAGCAGTGCACCTGCCTATTCCAAGTGGCACATCCAGATGCCTCTGAAACCATCGCTCGTCCTGTAGAGTTGTCTGCTTGAGCCCACCGAGCAGAAAGATGAAGAAGCATCCCATCTCATCAGAAAGTTGAAGATTAGAATCCTCTCTTCTCGAACGACCTCCTTGCCCGTGGATAAGTTGCTCTCTGCAGCCGCAGAGTGTGATTCTCTCTCTGACCCTTGGCCTTCAGAGCTGTTTAACACTTGATAGGGATGTTTTCCTGAGTGCAGACAACTCAAGGTAATGGATTAGCACATTATCATTCAATTACAAAAATAGGATAGGCCCCCTCAGAATGATTTGGGAGCCTTCCTGACACATGCACATTATAAATGTAAGGTTTGTGTTAGTCATTTAACATGCAAGAATCATATACTCATCAGTCCAAAGCAGAGACATATTATTTTAAGTTAAATGTGAGCTAGTCCCTGTGGATATAACCCAATCAATTGCTCAATATAATTTGACTCTTCCCTCCCTTTTCTTACATATTGTCACATATTAAATAATAACTTAGGAGTCTATTTAAGCATGGTATTGTCTATATAAGCTATTAATTGAGAAAACTCAGGGTCAGTATGCAACTCGCAAATATCTCTCCTCCTTCCTATCCCTCTCTTCCACATCTCCCTCTCATCTCCCTCTTTACTCACTTCCCCATCTCTTTCTATTTTCTCTTTCTCATCCCTCTCTCTTCTTCATCTCCCTCTTTACTCACTTCCCCATCTCTTTCTCTCTTACTTCTGTTAGATATGAAGTAAAACATACAAGTCCATGTAAGCATCTGAGTTACCACTGAAGGCATAGCATAAATGATAGTGGGCGTCTGAGGGTGTCATTACTGAGAAATGTCAAAGAAATTAAAAACCTTACATTTGAAAACAGGTTTGCATTCCTCCACTTAAGGTGACGTTATCATTGGAAACAATAAAAACGAACTATTTTGATGTAGAATCTATAAATTGAATCGTTAGAGCAGAACAAAATGGTTGTATTGTAGCCTGAGTTCCGTGCAGCCTCTAGTTTCAGCAGGTGGAAACATGGTCCATATAATGTGAATAAATGCAGAAGTAGACAGTAAGAGGCCCCTGACATTAGGCCTATTTTTTTTTAAACAGTAGGGGCTCTTCACTCTGCATAGCAGTATGAATAGCCTTAAAAAAAAAAAAAACCACTCCGTGGTAACGAGAGTCATATTTCTGACCCATATGCCCTAAGTGAAGCCGTTAGTCTCATCTGACTGACCCAAGGGTTGGTGCTGGTGTGACAGTTCCAAGTGTTCAGAGCAGACGTCAAGCTTTCAGTTCATGGCTCGGTGGGGGGGAGCAGACCCATGTGAGACAGTATCAACGGCTGTAAAGTCCAGTTTGAGGCCCGTCATTCTCTCTGGGAGCAGGAAATGGTGCCCATTCTCGGACCAAACCATTAATGTCATGTAGAGCAGCCATAGCATCTCTGTGACTGCACTCAGCCGGACTGCAGCAGAGCAGGACTGGGTGACTCTTAGTGAAGCTGTCCAAAGCCATTAGACAAAATGGAACCACGTGCTAACAAAAAGGACACAGGGTCATCAATGTCTCTCTTTACCATTGGCCTAATCATAAACAAATTAGTGGGAAAAATGTGGAACACTAATCCATCATGTGGAATGTTGAGTTAATTTAAATAATTACTTATGGGTTGAAATCATAGACTGTATATATAAATGGACGTAGGGTCCGTGACGTCACCCATAGGATTCTGCAGAGTTGCCGTGAAGCCCTTAGTAGGCGGAGTCGGCCACTAACGGCTCGACAGTGACGCCAGAGTTCAACTCCCGCCTTCTCCAAATAAGGGCAAAGAGGCGTAGCCGAGGCGGGACCTGCTGCCACCGAGCTGGAAGTTCCAGAGCTAGCTGAAGCTACCAAGCTAAGCTAACATGCTCCCCATCTGCACGCTGCCGTCGCATTTTACGTTTCTAAGGTAAGCGGAAACTATTCAGCAAAACTATAAATAATAATCTAAGTTATTGAGCTTTTAGCATAATACTTCAGAATCTTAAAACCCCTTAACGTTTGTATGCAATTGTGCTAAATTCAACACTGGAATCAAGCAAATATTAATATGTTTGCATGACATTAGTTATTTATATTTTGATATCACTTAACTATACGTTTAATACATTTAAGTCAAGCTAAGGTACATGTGATGGTAGCTAGTTAGCGCTCTTACCTGTGAGGCCTCCTCCAAACAGCATAATAACCAGACTATCATTAAAACTAAGTACCAGTTATAGATCCTTGACTTTAGACAAACAATTCAAAAGACAACATGTATTTAAAGACCAATCTTTATTTGAATGTGCCTCTTAACCTGAGATATTAGTTATACAGTAATAGTATTGACAATCTAAAAAAACTGAGCAACTCAACAGTCAACTTTATGTTTCTTATTGTCTAAAGCATTTATTATTTTCATTTTCCCAATCTCTTATTCAGTGTGGACGGATTGAGACAGCCTGGTGTCCAGAGAGCAGGAGAGACTTCAGGGAGAAACCTCCGTGTGATGGACGTCCTGTCTGTTGGTTTGGAGAGGACTGAGGGTCTTTCCTCTGCGAGGAGGACCAGGGCTGATGAAGGAGCCCATGCTGGGCAAAGCTGATACCAACTGCACAGGCCTAGTCGGTCACTTTATTTGACTAAATGTGTTTAATACATTTAATAGGTTTACACCTTCTGTCCATATGTGCTTTTTATTTAAAACATTTGATTAACTTTTGGTTCACATTTCAATAAATTGTATTTGCACTCCTTTTGTCCATTATTCTTACTGAAAATGTTAGATTACACATTCACATCGGACTGAAGATTGGCCCCATTTATTTGTGACGTTGCAAAACAAGGTACATGTTGTGAAGCTCATAAAGTGAGGCAAATATAAATAATCAGCTGATGGAGTGTAGATGTGGAAATAGCTGCATTCGATCAGCTGACTGTTTTCACAATAAAAGTAGTTTCTTAGTGAATGTCCTGTACTGGTCTTAAAATCTCATAACATCAGCTTTTAATGTTCCTCTTGGATGTTCTTCTTGACCCTCAGAGAAGGAGAACATGTCGTGTCTTTCAGGCATGTCCTTTCCTAACAAAAATGACAGGAAACATAAAACATATTATTGCAGAACAAGTGTGTTATTTATGAAAGAGGTGTGTTTGTGTGTTTAGGGGCTGTAGATACAATTATTTTGTAATTGTAATGTTTTTTTTTTATTTCAACAATGAGCTAAAAAGACAATCAGATTATGAATGAACAGTATGAAGTTCATCAACATTGAAATATATGTTATTAACAAAATAATATTTAACTGTTATCAAAACGTAGTGCAGCTGTAGAAGCTTGCTCTGTTGTCTCACTGAAAGAATCACTTTTACCACGTTTTTTACAGACAATATTGAGAGATAAATAGTAGCAGTTCTCACTATGTGTTAAATATCTTTGCCTTCAATACATTCATTAAATTAGAAAGCTGACAAAGTCATAGTGCTTGTTAACATCTAAATGTAACTTTTTGCATGGAAAAAACCCTCAACTTAACTGATGTGTAGGTGATCTAGTATTTAGTATTGTTTAATGGAATGTATATCAGTGTATTCAAGTCAATACTTCATTCATTTAAACCAATATATTTCTTGATTCTTTGTACAGTATGAAAAAAGAGTCTTTGTACCTGAGCTGAAGTTCACTGCTGTGAGGAGTCCAGTTCTGTCTCTCACTCTCTGGTCCAGCCTGTCTGCATCACCTGGACACCTTAAACAAACAGATATATATATGTAAAGTACCATGTGTACAAACAATATAACTGATTCTCTTCTGTTGAACATGTTGGATTGTGTATTGTCCGAGTCAGGGGCCTTTTTATTTTACTGTAACTTTGGAAGTTGTGTTACCAATGCTTACTGTTTATTTGATACCCATTTGGTAATGCAATTAATAAAAAACAACAAGGTTTGGGTTCGTTCTTCAGATGACTGTGACGTTAACGTGTAAGCTCAATAATGAACTCCAGCTCAACCAACCATATTGTAATATCTAAGTAATCATCTTGAAATATGACATTAATAATTGTAATATACACACATCTTATTGTGAGGTTGATTTCACATACACTACTTCGACATTAGCTTGTCTACATACTTGAGCATAGCCAATTTAAATTAACCTTAGATGCATACAGTTCTACCTACATAATAAAATATCTCTAAGTTACAAGGATGTAACCTTATTTTATCAACCTCAAACAGAAGCCGTTTGTTCAACAGTATTATCCCACTTAACACTTGTCTATTTCGTTGTAACCTTTATATATACAGTCTATGATTTTAACTTGGAGGCTACGATTACAATCGTTAGCACCGATGTAGCTACAACTAGCTTACATGCTAACCCAAGCCTTACCATTCATTACGTGGCTGATTAAAATCATTAACACATAAATAAAGCACTAGAATTTCACTTACCGCAAAACCGCATTCATGCAGCGTCTGATATATAAGCATGAAGAACAAACAACCACGGCCGGCTACAAGTTGTGTTTCCTGGATGAGCTGAGCAGGCAGAGTCCCTGTAGCTAGCTTCACGGAGCAGATAGCAGAGAGACAAGAAGCTAACAGCGGCAGGCACTTGACAGAGCCGTCACTCAATGTGACCACGCCCTAATTTATGCACAAACTTTAAGACCTAATATAAATAAAAGGGTCGCGTTAGAAAACAATTCACTCACAGATCCATAATCATGAAGGTGGAATATAACTATATCGATAATAAAATGTATGGAGCCAGGGGTAGAAACATGTTTTTTTCTGCTGTAAAGTTGGGCATTTTAACATGGGGGTCTATGGAAATTGCTCCTTTCTGCAGCCATCGCCTATCGGCCAATATATGAACTGCAGTGTGTGGCACTTCCGTATTGGCTTCCCGGCTCTACCCCACAGTTTGCCGCTTGGTTGAAATCAAATTAACATTAACATTAGAACTAAAGTCAGTTAAAAAAATTGGACATGCACAGATCAGTAATCAATACACCATTTTCCCAGCTCTGTGATGAAAACGATAACAAGCAGGGATGCAAACTTGTCATCTTTTGGCGAAATTTGCCGTTTTGAATCCAAAATAGGTCGTTTGTGTGATTCATGTAGATCTGCAATAAAATATTATTGGGGTATGGGCAGGGTTGCCAACTTTGGGTACCTGGCTAGAGTGAGATTTTGATATCATGGGTTTAATTACACACATGCGCACGAAGTGACTGCTATCATGTCAGTAGCGGGACCTTAGCATATATTTAGGATAATATATATACAAATACACAATATTGGACACAGACTATAAAGGGCACACAGTTTCATTCACTAATGAAAGTCAAACACATGTTTGTTTCCACTGTTTTATTGTGTGCCTGTCGCGATAAGCAATTAATTGACTTATCGGCTCCCGAGTATTTGTGTTGGGTAATCTATGGTAGGGCTAACCCATACAGTGGTGGGGCTCAAATCAGCATTTGAAATGTAATTACATACACGCTATATCGCCCCCTTGACAGTGAAACGCCACGCGTGAGGTTTAGATTATTTCCCTGTCTCAATCCAAATTGAACTGTATGAAATAAAAATAAAAACATTTGTCTTGTAGTAAATAAAAAGGGCGACCTGGAGCCAATCCTGCCATTTCCTCACAAGTGAAAGAGTTGACATGCTGAAAACCCAACCCCCGCTTGGGGTCTGGGGGGATTCTCCCCCAGGAGATTTTTTGAAATACTAACATAAAATACACATTCTCTCTTGAGAGGAAAAAATAAATCCATCTATTACTACACGACATATTTAAATGAAGCTGAACCTGCTGCTCCTCACAGAGGGAAGAGGCTGTGTGAATTACTTTGAATTACTTTGAATTACCCCATTGTTCTGTGTGTCAAAATGGAAGGTTTCTGGCTAATGTTAGCTTAGGTACTCAGATCTTGTTCTTGAGTAAAAGTAGAAGTACCAGAGTGTAGGAATACTAAGTTACAGTAAAAGTACTGCATTCAAAATGTTACTCAAGTAAAAGTATGAAAGTATTGTCATCAAAATATAGTGAAAATAGCGACAGTAAAAGTAGTCACTGTGCAGATTGGTTGATTTCAGAATACTATATATGATATGTTTTATAATGATTGATCATGAAAGTGTTCTCAAAGTTGGTAAAGGTGCAGCTAGTTTGAATGACTTTGTATACTGCAGGGTAGCTTGTGGATTTACTCCAGGTGGAACTAAAGTCTGATTCAACACTTGATTATATTTCACATCATTCATCCAGATCTGAAAGTAACTAAAAGGTATTACAGTAAATACATGTAGTGGAGTAGAAATACACCATGTACCACTGAACTGTACTGGAGTAAAAGTAAAAATAAAATACCAGTATCTCAAAATTGTGCCCAAGTATAGTACTTGTTGAGTTTATGAACTTAGTTACTTAACACCAGTGGCTATACAGATAGAAAGACTAAGCCTTGCAGAGGCATGAAAATACATTTTCAAAATGCTCAACAGTGCTGCCAATTAGATCTTCCTTTGTGCTCAGGCCATAAAAACCCCCAACGCGCCGTGCTGTGGTCTGCTTCAGATTATCTTTTCCTTCCAGAGGTCACGCCTGTCTCTGACCCCGTGTCTTGCGGTTTTTTTTCTTCTGCAGCACCAAGCAGAGTAGAGAAAGGAGGAGATTTTGACTAGAAATAATTTGAAACAGTTTAATAAAGAATGTTGAACTATATTTAAAAACTGTAATTGAACTTCAACTTATATCAATTATCCAATTCCAGTGGCCAGTTGGAACAGATAATGAAAAAGTTTTCATTTTGCAGCAACCGTGCAAAAGGGTTCAATCACCATTATGTCTGATTCTTGTTCTGTCTTATCTGCTTTGTTTCGGAATGTGTTCAATACATTACGTTTTTATTTATTTTCATTATTACCATACAATACATAGATTAACCTCTTAAGCCCCACGGACCCGAGTTCGGGTCCGAAAATGCTATATATGTAGCAACAGTGCTATATCTGAAGTGTCATTCATGAAACTATTAATATTTCATACCCATCTGACCGGAGGAAACTTGGCTTACGAAAAAAAAATTTTTTTCGAAAAAGAAGTCTCACAAGAAGCCTCTAAATGACCCCATGTCAAAAACGGGCAATTGCTATGTCTGCTCATAACTCACAAAAACGATCATTTATAATTCATCCTTTCCGCACAAACAACACATTTTCTGAAAGCTGAGATTCCACAGATTCCATGGGTGTACACCCCATCACTACAGGCACAACATTAACCGAGCTGGCAGCCACAACATAGCAAGTAAACAATATCAGTTTTCAAATCCCTGACAATAATTAGGTCTTACCTTGGCTGTTTTGTGATCAAAAGTTGTGTTCAAAGGAATAAAAACGCTGCTCAGGGTTAATCCAATGTCTCTTGTCACTTTAAAATGATTACTGAGAATCAATCCTTTCATTCACGGCAGAAGAGTAGGTCCAACGATTAACAGTCCGTGGATTCAGCTGCGGGAGCTGCTTTTTACGCATAGCTCCCCCTCCGCAGGCATGACGTATTTACGTAATTTGAAACTGCTACTCGATTCGATTGGCTCTAATGATTCAAAAAAGGTGTCAATCACCCAAATCGACCAATGGGTTCCAGAGATAGGAGTTTGCGTAAGGATAAATAAAGGCTGTATCAGCTAATTTACGCACGACCCAGTCTTTGTACGCTGCATACTAGGCTATAGCGTAGCATAGCATGTCCTGCGGCGACAGGAGAGCAGAGAACGGCAGATCGATCAGCGAAACAGCAGGATTTGTTTTCTTTGTCTTCATTGTAACAATGGCAGCCAGAAAGAAGACTTTTTTGTCCGTCGAGGAGGCATTGGACATCGTATTTCAGGACTCTCCGTCGGAAGATAGTGATCTCGTCACGCACAAAGGGGACAGTAATGACTCTGATTATGAACCTCCGTCACCGGAAAGGTATGGATTCTCTCTGTTTGTATCTATTACTTATTTATTTGGTATAAGAGTATTCATCTGTTTTTATCTTTTTGTTATTTATTTGGTGTAAGAGTGTATTCATCTATAGTAATTTCACACACGTGACAATAACACGACGGCATCCATCTTGTGATATAATGTTCTTTCACACACTCAACAACAACAAAGAAGATGGATGCCGTTTCTTGTTCTTGTTGTTGAAATAAACAAGACCTATACATGTTGAATTTAACACGGTATTACATTTCATTTAGCTGACGCTTTTATCCAAAGTGACTTACAACTATATATATACACACACGCATATATATATATATATATATATATACATACACACGTGTATATATATATATATATACATACACACATATATATACATATATATATATACACATATATATATACATATATATACATACATATATATATACATACATACACATATATACATACACATACATATATATATACATACATACATATACATATATATACATATATATATATATATATATACACACACATATATATGACAGACAGAATATTAATATTAAATATTGAACAGATTATATGAACCCTGTCTCACATAATTTACACGGTATACATTTTGAGTGATATAATGTTATTTCACACACTCAAAATTGATGTTCTGCTGTTGTTGTAGAGAAATTATTTCTGATTTGAGTTACATTTTTGAAAGTACAAGCCAGAGAATTAATCTTTGTTTTTTCCACATTTGTTTTCACAGTGAGGAAGGCGATGAGGATATGGCTTCTGGATGCCCGAGTATTATGGGGAAGATGCCACCAAGGTCAGGAGGTACTGCAGGAGGTGCTCTGATGCTGGCAACTGAAGGGTGAAGACACCTGTGTACTGCAGGAAGTGTCAGGTCCCTCTGTGCTTCACTACCAAAAATAACTTTTACAGGGCATGGCATGACTTACTGGAGTAATACTGTAACATTCAGGGTTTGTATAAAGTTTTTTTTTTTACCCAAAAAATGCTTGTTGTATAGTGTGTTGCTAATTTTTTTTAATAAATCTGCTCCAGTTGGAGTCAAATGTTTCCTAAGTTTCCTCATTTTTATTGTGCAAGTAACATGCATCTCATGCAAAGAGGGAACTTCCCACACACACACCACACACACACACTCCACACACACACACCCACTTAATCTTTTTATTTTTTTTAACAATTATTTTTTTTTATTTTTATGGAATGAATACCTATAGTGATAATTAAATGTTGTACAATGATTTTTACAGTCTGGTACCTGAAAAAGGTTAAATGGCACTGATGGAACCAAATGTACCCAAATGTGCCCAAAGCTTAGTCCGCTTGGACTTTTTTTTGCTAAATCTCTCTAAAAAGGTCAATTCTCACTTGTTTTGCCTCAATCTTGATACAGGGTACTTATTATATGTTATACTTTGGATTCCTAAAGCTTTTAGGCTACTAACCCATCATTCAAGGGTGGTTTTCACTATAAGTAATGGGTTTTATTTGGGCGGAGACAAAAATGTACACTTTTTGACTATGTTCCATCTGGATTTACTCTGACACTGAAACATCTTTATTGATTCTGACACTTCTACATCCAACTCACAAATGTGACCTTGCTTTGATAAAAGAAATTATTCATATAACCCTTTTAGAAGTTAAGTTATAGTCCTTTGTTTTGGGCATGTCATTTTCGAGCCTGAAACCTGAAAAACAGGCTTGGGGCTTAAGAGGTTAAGAATAAATGAAACAAATAATACAACATTGACCTATTTGAGCAGACAGATTTTTTATTTGTTTATTTTTTAACCCTGATTTCCTCAGGCTTGGTATTTATGACCCGCAGTGATGCCTCTGAGGTTCCCGGGTGTAAGACAGACGCAGGACATAAAAACACTCTTTTGCTATTTATTTTCCTTTTGCAGACATTTATATTACAATGTATAATTTTGCTTTACATCCCTACATCATCCATTTTTCTCAAGTCATTTACTTTTGGTGAGATAACTAAAGTTTAGTTCATTTTACCTTGGCTGTAGACTGATTCATTATTAGTTGTTACAAAGCATGCACAAGACGGCGGGTAGACAAACAAACACGAAACAATTATACAAACAAACATGAACCCGCAACAAATATCAGGTGACAGTAAACTCATCCAGCTTAATTTAATCCGAATAAAAAGACTTCAGCGGGGGTTGGGAAATATATTTAATATGAGTACCTTCTTACTCATATATACTTGTACAAGTGCTAAGAACGGAATCTGCTGAAGAGCAATAACTAGGCTACTTTATTCTAAATCAACAACCACTATGCTAATTTAGTGGTTTGTCCCCTCCGTCCTGAGAACAAAGGCTGTCTGTATCCAGCCGAATTTAGCAACCCGTCAATTTCTTACAACGATGAAAAAAAAAAATATATATAGCGCTATGTCACATTCTCGCGTACCGCTCTTCCCATTTATGCCGATTTGTTTAGTTCCAAGACGACGATGGTGCGAGGAAGAGAATGTTATAACACTGTGCTTATAAACCTATAATTTCTCCTCTCCTGCTGGTCTCCGCAGGGGGGTTAGGGAAGCTACACACACACTCTCCCCCGAGCAGCAGACAGGAGTTGATTAAAACAGTTTTGACCGCTGAAGTCTCCAGAATTCGGCGATTTGTTTCAATACAAATCTACATTGCTTTTGAACAGAAGTTCCACATTATTGATGCCCTCTTTAAGGTCTCTCCGAATATTTGCCGTGCACACACACAGAGGAAACCAAAAAAATTGCATCTGTCTGTTCCACAGGTAATTTTTGATACCGTCAATCACAGACCCTGGTAAGGCATGTTCAAATTGATTTGAAATAGCACTTACCAGTTTCTGAAGATGCTGTTGGTAACTGTTCGCGACGCCAATTGTGAAGCAAAAACTTCTTTGCAGCAATGTTGAGCCAATCATGAAATGAGGGAAACTGGATTCGCCTTAGTCAATACACTGATATTTATTGAGAATTCGTACGGCCGGAGAGATCACAGTATATCACAGTTCTCATGTAAGATACCAGCAAACTCTGAAGACAAAGGAGCCAGGAAAACATCTACACATGAGTAAAGAGGAGGGCCCTAAAACACGCGGGTTTTCCTTTAATGCATGCCAGATGTCGAGACAAAGACTCGTTGCATTGCAAACCCACATGAGCCAAGCTTCTCCCCCACAGAATATCAGATGACCTCTTGACCTGTGTCTTCCTGAGAAGCTATGGAACACATTACAGGCAGGAATACACTTTAACCAGAAACAGATTCCCGAGGACAAGTCACTAAACTCTATATACTTTAACAAGACTAAAATATTCCTTTACAGGAACATTTTACACCTTTCCTTCAAGTATTATACGTTTTAGTTACTTGTGGGCTACTTAACATGAATAATCACAGTTACTATCCTTTTACTCCATCACATTTCAAAAAGAAATAGGCTATTGTTATTTTAACTCCACCACAGTAATCCATCATCAGCTTTACTTTTTAGATAAAGTTTTAACTCACAATTGATCATAACAGGCTTCAACATATACATTTTTATATATTACCAAGTGGTTTCATGTACAACCCACACAAGTATCATGCTAAATGAAGCTCTGTTGCTTGGATATCACTAGATCCTGATGTCAGCGTAATATAAAAGTACATAACGATTGATGTGTAAGTTAGCATCATTTACTAAGCCGCTAGCTGCTAACTGCCGCCTCGTTAATATAAATCCAGTACCATGCTGTCATGAATGCGCGGTGCTGTTACATGTACGCAAATTCACGTGCTTAATGTGAACGAGTCTTTTGGGCGGCGTGGTTAAAGTTGCGCATGCGCTATGAGCGCACATACGGGTACTTCTCAGGCATGCCGGGTAATCTGTGACGTTTCGCTCTCTCAAAAGTTGGGCCATTTTGTCATCATGTGCTATTGAGCAACTCTCATAGGAATGAATGAGGCCCCGCCTCCCACGCTGTATCCATTTCTTATTATACATCCATGGTGTGAAAGCCGCATCAGACGCTCTTCCGTTTACGTGTTTAATAAAGAAAAACAATTGGACGGTAGATACACGGATTATAAATAAAACTTGATTTTATTTGATTTGAAATGTAAAACAGGTTAAAAAAATGTAAGTCCAAAAACCAAGAACTACACAAATTCAATCGAAAAGTCCGGAGAAAACGTGTGGAAACCACGTAAGACAATTCATTTTAAATATTGTCAATTCAGATCACATCCTTGACTGTAGGATTGCCTCCACATGGCTCTCAGGAGGTAGATGCTAAAATGTACCTACCAAGGTTTGGTTTAGGCATGGTGAGTGTGACTTGGTACCATGGTGAGCCACTATAGAGGACGTATGGTAGCTACATTCCCTCTTAGCATAGCGACCGCTAGCTAAAGGTGCGTACAAAAACTGTACAGAAACAACAGTCATGTTCCTGGCCTTTTGGTTGATCTATTTCCTGTTATATTTTGAATAGTGCTCCCACTTTGTGTCAGGTCTGTTTTTACATGAATCCAACTGCATCAACACAGTGGTGTTAGTATGATGCGATTGCAGATGTTACTGATGAGAGTCTTCCATGGTTAAACGACAATCTTATCTTTCTTCTTCTTTATTGATCTAACCTGCTGTCCTACCTACTGAAATATGAACTCACAAATGTCAATAATTTATCCTAAGTGTTCCCGTGAATATCCTTTATTCTGCTTTCCCAAAGAGTGTTGTGCACATTGAAGTCCCAACCCAAATGGGGCGGTGGTGGCAAAGTCCATAGAGATTGGCTTGGCAACTGGAAGGTCACCAGTTCAAGTCCCGGAAAGACCAAGTGCTACCGAGGTGTCCCTGAGCAAGGCACCGTTCCCTACTGTACACTGCTCCCCGGGCGCTGTACATAATGGCAGCCCACTGCTCCTAACACTAGGATGGGTCAAATGCAGAGGTGGGGACTCGAGTCACATGACTTGACTCTAGTCAGACTCGAGTCACATATTTTTTGACTTGAGACTTGCTTGACTAACATTGATAAAAGACTTGACTTGACTTTGACTTGGTATTCATGACTTGAGACTTGACTTAAGCTTGAGATAGATGACTTGAAAGGACTTGACTGTTTAAAATTAAATATTGGCGTTTGTTTTTGTAGTGAGATATTACGTTTAGTTTTTTCGAAAAACGTGATTATAGCGCCATGCGCGCAAACCTGGCAACCCACTAGAAGGCAGGAGTCTCAATTAACATGGCAGCGGCTAGCTTTACTCCACAAATAGTGAAGTTTGGATTCAAGGATTATGTCGTCCATGACGGTAATAAGAAGAGAACAGCGGTATGCAGGGTCTGCAGCATAAAGATCAGTGACACGACCACCACAACATCCAACTTCATTCGTCACTACAAAAAAAACCACAGAGAAAGGTGCGTGCATGTGTTGTGTTAGCTAGAATGCTAACGTTAAGTTTAAGCTCCGTTAGACTTGGTTTCAAATCGATTAAGCATTGAAAAGAGAAGACAACGGTAAATGAACACTAGAACCTCCAAGGGATTCATTTTTACTAACCCTGATAGTGACGGGCTGTCAGGAGAGGGAGAGAGAGAGAGGAAAATAGATGCCTCGTTTATTTCCACTGTGTTATTATCAGAAGTTACTGTACACTTTTGAATAATGTAGTTCATCTACTTTTAGTAGTTTGTTTAAATGTTTTAATTATGTTGTTTTTGTTTGTAGAAGTGCATCATTCCTTGATTTATTGTAAAATGAATCTGAACTTTTTGATCTGTTATGATCATCCACACTCTGCAGCTTTGGGGAAAGAGCCTTCTCAGTGGCAGCTCCTAGGCTAGGAATTCCCTCCCCCAAGATCTTCGTGACTCTGAGTCCCTCACAGTCTTTCAGTCCCGCCTCAAAACACATCTTTTCAACTCTGTCTACCCATAAGCCCCCCCCCCCTCTCAATCAACTTCCTCTTGACTGCCTTTTTATTTATTTTTATATTTATTTTACTATACTTACTTGTTTGCCTGTCCTTGTTTGTCTACCCTCCCTCATACTGTAAAGCGTCTTTGAGTTGTGAAAAGCGCTATATAAATAAAATGTATTATTATTATTATTATGATGATAAACTGAAGCAATTTCTAAATTAAACCAATTAAGTGAGTTTTAAATATCGTCCTACTTAGTTTATAAGGAAATTATGAAGAGGAACAAATGAAATGATTTGAAAATGATATCTATGTAGGTGCTGACGCTGTTGGCGGTTCTAGTGTTAACATACATTTAAATAAAATATGTGTAATGGCAAATGCCATATATGATTTTCTTACCTGGAATTCTGCCTTTTTGAACAGACTTTTTGAGTCCTAGCTATATTGTCTGCAGTTCTAGGGTTAATATGAATCTAATATGATTGTCATCGGTCTAAATTAGATTTCAAATGATTAACTGTGTATGTAATGAAGATCATAGTGTGGGTTGAATCCATTTTCATAACCACTGTCTTTTAACTGATTTAAATGCGGAAACTGGGCATATTCATCAGAATTTCTTATGACTTGACTTGACTTGCTTGACCTGAGCAATGACTTGACTTGACTTGCTTGACTCTCACCACAGTGAATTGGGACTTGCTTGATACTTGTAGGTCAAGACTTGAGACTTGCTCATGACTTGCACATGTAGGACTTACTCCCACCTCTGGTCAAATGCAGAGAAACCGTTTTGTTACATAGTACCTGTACTACGTAATGACAATAAGTTGAATCTTCAATCTTCTTCTTCAAATGACTGGGATTCCTATCATCTCCATTAGCTCACCCAACTCCCTCATTTTGATTTCCAAATATGAGTTGCAAAAGGTTAGTACCTTTACCTGTATGTGGTTTGCTACAACACATTCTAGTTTAGTATTGTATCTGATCTTATAAATGTTGCACAGCCTGATAGTATTGATGAATTCCCTTGAAAGCTTGATATCATAATTATATTTAAGACAATATTTCAAGCAAATTAAGAAAAGAGGCTTTTAATAATAGAGAATTTGTGATAATAAAGTCTTTAGAGAAACTAGGAAATGTGTTATTGAGGGTCGTCTGTCCTGAGCAGCTATTGGATATATATTAACAGCTGATATCAATATATACAGCAGGAAATGATCAATGAACATGTGTGAAAGGAGTGATTGTCAGGATGTAAGTTCCAGCTAGTTTTGAAAATACATCAGTGATGATCCATAAAGTTAGGAGCTCTTCAGGAAGGTATTTGCATGAAGAAATCCAGCTGCAGTGGAAAAACAACTAAACACTGCAGTGTGTCAAGACTTCTGTTTAAAGGTGTGTTACTGCCACCTGCTGGCAGATCGCTGTCAGTGAGAGTAATGTCGCGACCTCACACTGACAGCATGGCAGCCAGTGGAGCCAGTTCTTCTTCTGAAGTTCTAAACAGTGTGGTTCTGCTAATCAACATTACTCACAACTGTTGTGCTTTCTTACTTAAGTCCAAAGCTGGTCACAATGCTATCATGTTTGTTAACTCCCTCTGCCACGTTTAATGCTGTCATGTGTTGCATATTTTCTGTACATGGAACATGGAACACGACCAGGAGTTGGATAATAACAAAAGGAATAGTTTGCTGTATGATATTGCATTGATTTGTATTAGAGTCAGCGTTGCAGTGTTATCTGATACTATTTAAGTAGAAGCATGGCTGTGTAATGCAGTGACTCACACTTTGTTTGTCCTACTTTCAGATAGTTGTGGTTTGTAAATCCAGGTTTTGGTTTTCAGGCAGAATATTTGTATATTTTAAAGTACTTTTGTTCTGGTTGTCTATTTTACTTGTTCTGCAGGAAAGTGAATAAGTATCTCCCAAAATGTTGAACAACTTCTTTCAACTGAAAAGTAGTCTTTCTTTAATTAAAAAATATTATTTAAAAAGTTATGTAAAATGACTAAAGTAATGCTAATATCTAAGATTAGCCCTCGATAAACATATAAAAGGATTCAGAAGAACAGTGATGGAGTAAGTTTAACTGTAAGTCCTCCGATCTACCACAAGATGGCGCCAGAGCTCTGTGAGGAGCTAAAGCAGCACTGCAGGACTGTCATCCAATCAGCTGACAGTGAGTGTGCACTGTAGCCTGTCTATGGTCTGCACATAAGTGTCATACCTGAGGATATTAGACCAAAAAGACATAACACCACTGACCCTCTGTTACTGTGGAGTTTATATTGTATGGAGCCTGTATTGTCAACAGGACAATACAAACCTGAGATTTACCAACTCTATAATGTTAGTTAGTTAATATGTACGCCACTGTTAATACCAATGTTCATAACAATTAAAAAGATATAGTTTAAACCTATAAATAGATACACGTATTTTGAGTTCCTGAGACATTGTCTTCATTTTTTAGTTAATTGAACTGATACTTTTTGGTTTACTTGGACTATTAAGTAAGCTTGACATAAAGATATACATTTAACCATACTAAATTGTATTGCTCTTTTTTGTGTGCATGTGTCTGACGTCAGTAACGTCGGTAAAGGTTGTGCCCTCAGGAAAGCGCTAAAGGCCTGCAACATGTTGGCATCATTGCTCTGACAGTACGTTTTAAACATTCAAATATCTTCCCATTTCTTCTTATTTAAGGATATTTGTTGTTGTTATTATTGTTGATGTTGGCCAGATATTTTCTAGATATAGCATCAGTTGAGTCAGGAGATTCACAGAAACGTTGATTATTTTTCTTTTTTTTGGTACGAAGCTACCCTTTCTTCTAAATCAATGATAACTTGTAGTATTTATAGTTAGACATGTGGTTTTGGAGCTGTCAGTCTGTTTTCCGGCCTGTATTGACAGTTGGACTAGCTTCTTGCAGATGATACAGCGTCTCCTTAACCAGCTGAAACACAGCAGCTCTGTCTCTCTGTTCCGCAGATAGCTCTGACACGAGTCGGTCCTCTCCTCTGTTCATCATGGAGCTGCTGCAGTGATGCTCTGCTCTGATGGATGTGTGTCTGACAGCAGCTTCCAGCAGCATCAGCAGCACTGCTGTGTGTTTGCTGTCTCCTGTTCAGGCCCCAGTGAGCGTGTGAGGGACGGAGACATCTGTATTTTCCAGTTTTAGCTCCTGCAACGTGCTGCTCAGTGTGTATGGGAGGACACAAGGAGGAGCACGCTCGCCTTGCTGCGTGGCGAGCCGTGGACGCCATCATTGTTGTATGAGAGTGGGATATAAAGAGGGAAATATGAAGTGAAGATCTACATATATGGGGCATTCTACCGAATTAGTACAAAGTCCCACAAAGTCCCACACAAAAAAGAAAAACTATTTAACAAAACAATTAAGTATTCAGACATAGATATTTACTGAGATATTATGGTCTATTTAAACACAAGGCATTACATTAGATAGTGATAAGCTTAATATATACAAAAACATCATTTATAGGGTACTTTCTATTGGGAAGTATAGCTGTCCCCAACCCTGACATCTACATTTCAATTTCTGTAAATAACACTTACATTTTTGTTCAATGGTGTAATCATAAAGATCTTCTAAATAGAAGATCTTTATGATTACATTCAAACAGAAGTTGGAATATTTAGATTTATTGTAGGCATAATTTCTTAATAAAAAAACTATACTCAAAAAATTTCCCCACTTTTCATGTCACTACCGAAACACAAGTGGTTTTAGTCCAATAGGTGGGCCTAGGGCCTCATTTATAAAGGGATATACGCTCAAAAAATGGCGTATGCCAGTTTCTAGGCAATGTTTGCGATTTATAAAATACTAACTTGACGGGAAAACGTGCGGTCCTCCACGCAAACTCTGACCCATGCATACGCACTAAGCACAAAAACGGGAGAGACGAGAAACTGCGACACCGTTGGCAGAAGGAAGAATGGAGAGAAATATGTGGAAATAATACCATAAATAAAATGTTACCTCTCATTTATCATATATGAAGAATTCATTTGAGAGAGATGCACAGGCTGCAGTGGAGATGCTGCGCACAGCTCGACAGCTGGGACACAAACCACCAAATACAAAAACATAATTCAGATCCAGTCGTCATGACTCCACTCCGGAGGGATTCCCCGATCATTTCTTACAGTTTCTCATCAAGGGGGTGTCTCCTGTCCCCGGTACAAACACACTGCCTGAGGACGGCTATGTGTATTTCTTTTGTCATTAACCTTTTTCGGACCACTTATTTATTTATTTTGGTGATGATCCGACTAGGGTTGCCAACTTCCAGAAATGGAGAAACGGGGCACATGCACGTGTCCTCCGCGCGAAGATTTTCGGGTTTTTGGCGGATTTAGATACTTTTTTTTGTTACTTTATTTTGGTTTTAGGGTTAGGGTCAGGTTAGGGTTATGTTATTTAATTATTTTGGGGGAGCCAGCCCCTAGGGTTCGAAAATGTTTTTGGGGGTCAAACCCCCCAAAACCCTCAAAATGCATAGAAAATGCATTTCACACAATACAAACACAATGGTCTTACACCTGCATTAGGCTACTACATCACATTGTACATCAGCATTTTCAAATCGGATAGGTGGGCACTAGGGAAATCTGGGCACCTCGATGTACAATTGGCTATTTTGTCCAAAATGTTAAAAAATAAATATTTGAAAAATGGTATTAAGTAATGCAAGGTATACATGATGTGAACATGCACGGTACATCATTATTTGACTTAATGTTATCCTTCAACCAACCATTTTCCCAGCATTTTCCCATCAATCAGCTGACACGCACACACACACACACACACACACACAACACACACACACACACACACACCACACACACACACACACACACACACACACACACACACACACACACACACACACACACACACACACACCACACACACACACACACACAACACACACACACACACACACACACACAACACACACACACACACACACACACACACACACACAGAGAGAAGACCCGAGACAGATCTCCACTCACGGGCTTTACCCAACTGTGTTTTTCTTCCACTGTTTGTTGTAAGACACAAGTCTTTTCTTTTTAGAAGGGCCAGGGCCCAGAACCACATCCTCTCTCTCTTCTCCTCTTTCATTATCACCTCCTCCACCGGCAGGGCTCATTTTCCCACACGACTGAACAGGCTGACATGCCACACAAACAATGATGCCGCGACCGCGGCCCACCGGAGAAAATCTCACACACCCACACACACGTGCGAGCATTGTGCCTGCCCTGTCAACTGAGCGGTCCTAGCGCCCTTCGCATACAGCACACAAACACGCAGCCAGACACACTGCATTGCGCGCAAACAGAAAAATATTTTTTAATTTTTCCCTTTACACGGGAGTCCGGGACAAACAAAGTCCCGTACGGGACACGCCCCTTTTGGCTCAAATACGGGACGTCCCGGCTAATACGGGACGGTTGGCAACCCTAGATCCGACCTCCATGCTGTTACTCTGGTTCAAACTGCATCCACCAAACAATATGATTTATCTCCACCTCCCCAAAATAACCAAAATCTGACACGGTGTGAGATGTCTTTTTTAGCTGTTCCGTCGTCATTTCCTGCGATCTTCTTCATGCAGTCAGTCAAAATTAATGAATGAATGGGCGTTTCTTTGACTATTTATAGGCAAATATGGGCGTTACGTGAAGCCCGCAAAAGTTGCACCGCATTTCGAGTTGATTGTGATTTATAAAGGGAAACCGGCGTAGGAAGTGCTGTACGCACTTTCCTCGCCGGTACGCAATGTTTGGTGAATCGGAAAAAAGTCGGAACATTTCTGTACCTATTTTTTGGATTTCTACTACGTAAGCAACCTTCCCACGTGAATCCTACGCACGGCGTTATACATGAGGCCCCTGGTCTTTAGCCACACCCCTGTATTTTTGACTAGGCAGTGACACTGCATCCCTGTCCCTCGTGGCTGAATGGCAAGTAGCTATATCCCATACTTTTGATATAAATCTGTTCCAAAATCTGAAAATCGGCGTGTAACTTTGAGAATTGTCACTACCGAACACATATATCTTCAATTAAGTAAACTTTTTCGGGGTTTTGTGCAAAGTATTAGGTTTTTATGTGTGTAAACCTCTTCAAAAACGTGTATGCTAGCCATGCTCAATTTTAGCTAGAATCGTCACTACCGAAACATTCAGGGCCGCCCCTCCCTACAGGCCAATCACGCAGGCTGCATGGGGCCCCGCCTTGCGCAGGGGGCCCCGCCCAGAGGGCCTCAGCTGCTGTGCGCAGTTCTCCGCTCAGTTCTCCGCGCACCCCCCGCGAGAGTGAGAGGTGAGAAGGGGAGCACGTCTGTAACCCGAAACCGTTGCAATGAATTGACATCTGACCAATCACGGCTTTGATACAGCCACTAGTGCAGGTGAAGAGATGTCGGTGAAAAGACAGTTTCAGTCCGGCACAAGGAAGAGGGGAAAAAAACAAAACATGAAGAAACTAGAGCATCACTCGAAGGTGGGTTATTGTATGAGTCAAATGTACAACTTGCGAATGTTGTATAAGTCAAATTGCCAATTGCCATATTAAAACATCAGCTGCAATTCACGACATGAAGAAGGCAGCGTCTGCAGAGCATACAGGCTAATGGAGATGCAGTTATTTCCAGCATTCTTTATTTAACATTCATTCAAGTATGTTATGCCTTTTATCTGCAAATGTACAGGAGGAAGAGTGATACACTGTCTGTCTAGTTGGCTTACATAACAGTTCAAGTTTACAGCTTAAAAAACATGGAGCATGTTTTCCCCTTTTATTCATTTTTATGTCAATTTGCACATTTCATGGTGATGCTCAGCCTCTCCCCTTAACTCCTAACAGTCATCATCATGTCAACCACAACACAGAAAAATACTGATAGAAATGTGTGTGTAGTTGTTGATACATTGCTGACAGAGGGAACTACGTTTGAATACAGATTTAAGAAATATCAGTTTTTGAGCATGTCATAAGCATGTTTTGTCTTGACTATATTACAACTAAATTATAATAAAATATAGTATTTATATTATTGAATTGATTATGATTATGATTATTATTATTAGTAGAAGTAGTTTATTTGCATTCATTATATTTTAATCTTTTTGAGGCTAGTATTTGGCAGGAAATGCAGACGTACATGCACATTTGCCTCACTATATACAAAACTAACTGTGTTGATACTAATAATAAACAGGAATTATATTTATATAAGTAGCCTACTTTGTTTCCAAAAAAACGTGTTTCACTCCTGTCGGTTGGGGGGGGGGGGGCCTCATCTCACAATGTCGCTTGGGGCCCCAAGTTGGCCAGGGGCGGCCCTGGAAACATTCACTACCGAAACATATGGTTACGTTTCGGTAGTGACAAAATTGAATGGTAAGCAGGTAAATCCCACCATTTTGAAATAAATGTGTTTTAAAATCTGAAAATCAGTGTGTTTGTCACAATCTGTCTGTGTTGTGTTTTGTCTTGTCGTTTTCCGTCTTTGGTTTCCTGTTTTATTTTGTAAAGTGTTCACCCCCCGTTCCTGCCTGTTGCTTTCTGTCTGTTTTCCCTCCCTGATTACCCGATTGTGTTCACCTGGTGCCCCTGTGTTTTCTCCTCCCTCCTCACCTGTCTCTTGTTTGTTTGATTAGTCCTGTGTGTATTTAGGTTCTGTGTTTTCTGTTAGTCTTGGTGAGTTCCTTGTCGTATTTGGACGTTGTTCACGGGGTGAGAGTACTGTTTTGTCCAAGTTTGTTTCAGTAGCCTTGAAATAAAGGAATTGTTTCTGTTCATCTGCATTTGGGTCCTGCTTGCCTCACTCAGCCCTGACAGAAGGAACTCACCAAATATGGGCCCAGCAGATCCTTTTGAGCAGGAATTGTTGGATTTTACTTTTTCTTTGGCGACCTGCTCTGATCGATGGATGGGAGCGTCCGGGGTTCAGCAGCGAGAGGCTGCTCTGGCAGAGGCGCGCCAGATAACTATGGAGAAACCAGGCTTGGTGAGATTCTTACCGGGCGGGATTTTGGATTTCCTCATGGTGTGTTATCCCCTGCCTGACAGCCCCAGGCCTCCCAACTCCCGTTATGACACCACACACATCGGTGTGGTCCGTTTGGAGTCAACCCTGGCTTCTGCCCCATTGCCTGCTCCTGTCCAGGAGCCGTTCTCTGGAACTCGTCTGGCCTTTGGAGGTCCACGGAGCCTCCACACGGCTCCTAAAGGAAGGAGTCGCAAGGCCAGGTTAGCAGCCCGAGCCCAAAGATCCATGGTTCCGGCCCCAGCAGCCATGGTCCCGGCCCCAGTTCCGGCCCCAGCGGCCATGGTTCCAGACCCAGCTCTGGCCCCAGCTGCCATAGTCCCATCTCTGGTCCCTTCTCTAGTCTTTTCTCGAGTCCTAACTCAAGTCCCTTCTCTAGTCCCTTCTCTGGTCCCCTCTCTAGTCTCTTCTCGAGTTCCCCCTCTAGTCCCTTCCCTAGTCCCTCCTCAGGTCACTTATCTAGTCCCTTCTCTAGTCCCTTCTCTAGTCCCTACTCTAGTCCCTCCTCTAGTCCCATCTCCAGTCCCTCCTTTAGTCACTTCTCTAGTCCCTTCTCAAATCCCAACTCTAGTCCCATCTCAAGTTCCCTCTCGAGTCCCCTCTCCAGTTTCTTCTCAAGTCCCCTCTCCAGTCCCCTCTCCAGTTTCCTCTCGAGTTCCCTCTCGAGTTCCCTCTCCAGTCCCAACTCAAGTTCCTACTCAAGTCCCAATTCAAGTCCCTACTGAAGTGCCGTTGGAGGTTCCGCTGGGGGTCCTGCCAACTCCATGTTCTGTCCCATTGGGGGTCCCGCCGACTACTCTCCTGCCGGGGGTCCTGCCAACCCTATGTCCAGTCCCGTTGGAGATCCCGCCGACTACTCTCCTGCCGGGGGTCCTGCCAATTCTATGTTCTGTCCCGTTGGGGGTCCCGCCGACTACTCTCCTGCCGGGGGTCCTGCCAACCCTATGTCCAGTCCCGTTGGAGGTCCCGCCGACTACTCTCCTGCCGGGGGTCCTGCCAACCCTATGTCCTGTCCCGTTAGGGGTCTCGCCGACTACTCTCCTGCCGGGGGTCCTGCCAACCCTATGTCCTGTGCCGATGGAGGTTCCGCTGGGGGTCCTGCCGGCTCCATGTCCAGTCCCGTTGGGGGTCCCGCCGACTGCTCTCCTGCCGGGGGTCCTGCCAACTCCTGGTCCTCTTCCTTGGGGGATCCTGCCGAGGCTTGTCCCACCAGCTCCGGTTCCTATCCGGCCGACACCGGTTCCTGCCCGGCCTCCGGCGCTGTCCCGTCAGTGCCTTCCTGCCCGGCCTCCGGAGCTGTCTGGTCTTCGCCCTCGAGCCCGGTCCCCTGAGAGCCGCGGTCTTCGCCCTCGAGCCCGGCCCCCCTGACTCTTCCTGCCACTGCCTTCGCCCTCGGGGCCGGCTCCCTGACTCTTCCTGCCACTGCCTTCGCCCTCATGCTCGGCCCCCTGAGTTCGCCCGCTGTGGCCTTCGCCCCACCTTGGACTCTGCCTTGCCCCCGGGCCGTCCGCCCGAGACCCCGTCCTTGAACTCCGCTGTGCCCCTGGGCTGTCAGCCCAAGCCCGTCCTCCAGACCCCCTCCACCCAGCCTGTTGGTCCTAGTTTTTCCTCACCTGTCGCTTGTTTGTTTGATTAGTCCTGTGCGTATTTAGGTTCTGTGTTTTCTGTTAGTCTTGGTGAGTTCCTTGTCGTATTTGGACGTTGTTCACGGGGTGAGAGTACTGTTTTGTCCAAGTTTGTTTCAGTAGCCTTGAAATAAAAGGTATTTTTTTCTGTTCATCTGCATTTGGGTCCTGCTTGCCTCACTCAGCCCTGACAGTGTTACTTTAAAGGTCTCTTATTATACTATTGTTAGGCATATATTATAGGTCTCAGATATATATAAAACATGTCTCTGAAGTGATTTGCTAAAAATACCAAATAGATCATGCATTCTAGCCTCATCCCCCTCTTTTTCAGTCCGTTACTAAAGTGCTGATTATGGGTCAGTAGCTTCAAACATTCACACTTCAACATAAGGCATGTTATGAGTTAAGATTAAGCAATAAGGTTGAGGGAATATGAAACAACCTTGAGAACAAAATACTGCGGTCACTACCGGAAGTTTTGTAAAAAATAAAGTATATTGATTTATAAACTAAAATTATATGATACTGATTGGTTTAATGTATGTTCAATTTCAACAATCATCAACTCTGGAATCAATATGATCTGCATTATGATTTTTATGAATTGTATAAATTGAACAAAAATTAAATATTATTGATTTAAATATGAAAACCCTCATATTTGTTAAAATACTATTTAGAGAAGGTTAGATAAAACAATCTTAACAGGTTAATATAATACTTTTGTACTACCATGTGTTACATTTTCACTACCGAAACTAAATATTACTATGTTCGAGTAGTGACAATTTTTGGTAAAGGAAGAACATTCCAATACAGTCTGAAAATACGATATCAAAATGTACGGTTCTTTTACTAGATATGTGTAATTTAGATATGGTACAAAATGTATATGGACAAAGTTTGGGAAAAAAAAAACATACATTTCAAAACTGTTCCAACCTGACTTTGCACCAATTTGGTGTGTGTGTGTGTGTGTGTGTGTGTGTGTGTGTGTGTGTGTGTGTGTGTGTGAAAACAACAGTAACACCTTATACAACCATAATATAATTATTATTATCATGCCCAATTGCCCGTGTTTGTGTGTGTGTGGCCTGGCATTACTATCCTTGTGGGGACCTAAATCTGTTTACACAGTCACGTGTGGGGACTCGCCTCCCTTATGGGGACATAATGGAGGTCCCCATGAGGGGAATCATTAATTTTAGGGTGAAGACTTGGTTAGGGATAGGGTTAGGTTTTGGTTAGGGATGCGGTTTTTGATTCTCGATTGAGAATAAGTGGCACGGGCCTAAGGATCTGTGGATGGGTGTATGCAAGTGTTATTCGACATAGGGTCAAATAAGAGTTTAAGGTGTTTGGACCAATTGTTTTGCGGCGAGCTGAGCCCCGGAGATGGCTGGCCGGGCAACGGGAGCCCAGGAGACGGACCACGGGAGGGATCAGAGTGGGTTATTGGATGGGTACATGTGACCCTCTTAGTCCCTTTCATCACGAACCCTCCCTGATTTTGGGTGTGGTCTGAAGGGACCTGTCGACCGGCCGAGCCCGACCGGAGACCAGCATCGCCTGTAGGGGGGAGACACAGAGGAGAGGGGTGGTTAGGAAGGAATTTTTTGGACAGGAGGTGTATCTTGCTAGTGGGCTGAGGAGGGGATGGGAAGGGAGGAGAGGGAAGGGGTGGATGCTCCTGGATGGGAGTGAGAGGGGGGGTCAGGAAGAGGGTATTTAGGAAAGAAGTGTGTCTTTCTAGTGGGCTGAGGAGGGGAGGGGAGGGAAGGGGTGGAAAGGGGAGGGGAGGAGACTCCTGGGTGGGAGTAATAAGGGAGGGGTCCTTAGGTTTAGGGCTGGGAGATCTGGGTCCCTTAGGCTTAGGATAAGGGGGAAGGGGAGGGTCTCTCAATGGCTGCCGAGAGGCCTGGAGGGGTTTGGTGTTGAGGACAAGGTTAGAGTAGGAGCCCTGAGAAGGGCAGAATGACTTAGGGGTAGGGGATGAGGTTGGGGTATGTACCCTGGGTGGGGTGGGGGTTCTTAGGATACGGAGAAGGGATGGGGAAGTGAGAGGGGTTCAAATAATTGTGTAAAGTGGTTACCGTTCCCTGGGTCAGCCTGGGGCCATAGCGTTTTCTGGCCCACGCTGTGGCGATCTGGAACGCTAGAGGGTTAAATGGGGAGGGTGTGGTTGTATGTAGTGTGTTCTTGTAGTGTTGTTGCAGTATGATCATGTTGGTATGCATCCAGTTTATGGTGTTGGCATGTATGTGTGTGTGTGTGTGTGTGTGTGTGTGTGTGTGTGTGTGTGTGTGTGTGTGTGTGTGTGTGTGTGTGTGTGTGTGTACTCAGTTGGGGTAGATGGTTTAATGAATGCAGAGAGGATGGTGACTTGTCTGAGCATACCTGGGGGGAAGATATGTGTGGCTATGGCTTGGTCTGTGGTGTATTTATGATGTGTGGCCTGGATGAGTGTGAAGTAATGTTTGGCAAGTTTTCTGGTGGCTGGTTCCAGTGGCTGGTATGGTGTTCTATGTGTGTAGTTGTTAATATCAGTGTCTGTTCTATGTGTGTAGTTGTTTATATCAGTATGTGTTGGCTGTGCATACTCTCCACGTTCTGGAATTGAACATTAAAAACTGTGGGCTCTTACCTGGGTATGTTGTAGTGGGACCTGGTGAAGATGTTCCGGGTGGTTGTGGTTGGAAGTCTTTGTAATTTTCTTATTGCAGGTCCAAGTAGGATGGTTGTAGGAGTCTCCTTTTTGGATTTCCAGGCGGTGATTTTGGGAAGGTGCAAGGTCCCAACAGTTGAGAGGAAGTGTCTGTTTTGTAGAGTACAGCTTCCATATGGGGCAGAGCCCAATACAACAGTTGAAAGCTCAAAACTTTAATTAGCACAAATTTAAAAGAGGTTAAAAAAGCTTGCATTTAAAAGCACTGGTCAACATTTTAAAACAGAGTACCGTTCAGTGTAGGTGAGTGGAAGTAGTCTCCTCGACGTTTCAATAGGGTATATCTTCTTCAGGAGGGAAGTGGAGAGTTGCACAGCTGTGGAGGCTTACAGTATAAGTGATCAAGAGGTTTGAGTAGACCTATCAGGGGAAGGTACATGGAGTCAGGTGATTGAGCAGGGGGTGGGGGCCCATGTTTTGGAGGGAAAACAGTATGCTGTGATCTGGTTGGATCTGCCAGGGGGTGGGTGGGTCTGGGTAGAGGAAAGGAAGGGGGGGTAAGTGTGAGAAGGAGTTTGTAAGCTCCTGACTGGAAGGATAGCTAAAGGGATAGGCTGCTGCTCCTGCACCTGGGAGACCCGGGTTTCGAAACCGGCTGAGAACACAACTAATCACAATTGTCTGTTTGGTCCAGAATTGGTCCACTGTCTGTGGGAGTGTCGTGCAAATCAGTCCAGATCAGTGGCACTGGCTGGGTTAGGTTTTGGTTAGGGATGCGGTTTTTGATTCTCGGTTGAGAATAAGTGGCACGGGCCTAAGGATCTGTGGATGGGTGTATGCAAGTGTTATTCGACATAGGGTCAAATAAGAGCTTTTAAGGTGTTTGGACCAATTCTGAAAAATGTGTATGTTGTACAAAGTTATAGGTAGAGGGGATCATGGGGGTTTGGTTTTCTAAAAAGTCAGCAGAAATCAGGGATTCTGATTCCCAATGAGATTCATTCACCCAGAGACTCCTGGGTGGGAGTAATAAGGGAGGAAATCAGGGAGCTGTGGAGGCTTATAAGTCACGTGTGGGGACTCGCCTCCCTTATGGGGACATAATGGAGGTCCCCATGAGGGAAATCATTCATTTTAGGGTGAAGACTTGGTTAGGGATAGGGTTAGGTTTGGGTTAGGGTAAGGGTTAGGCATGCATTGGTTATGGTTAAGGTTAGGATAAGTCTCCAGGAAATGCATGTAAGTCAATGTAATGTCCCCTGAAGTGATGTATACAGTGTGTGTGTGTATGTGTGTGTGTGGTGTGTGTGTGTGTGTGTGTGTGTGTGTGTGTGTGTGTGTGTGTGTGTGTGTGTGTGTGTGTGTGTGTGTGTGTGTGTGTGTGTGTGTGTGTGTGTGTGTGTGTGTGTGTGTGTGTGTGTACAGCATCAACATCTACGCCGTGACTCATCCCCATATATCACGCAAACACACCCCTGTGTCTTGGAATCATTGCTCTCATGTTTGCTTGTTTTCTTTTCCATCATCTTGGCCGCGGAGTCTGTCGAGGAGGCCAAACAGTCTGAATAAAAGATGCATCACTGACAGATTCACATGGCGGAGAAGTGAGGTAAACCCTCGGGTGAGTCACCATGCAACAGGAAAGTTGACACGTTAAAGCACTTTATCGACAAAGGTGTTGGATAATGTCATGACTCACAAACTGAGTGTGTTCAATGTAGAGGCCTATAAACTGAATGTCTTTATTTATCACTCAAGAACAGAGGCTTCTGTACATCGAAGACCAATTCATGAAAAGTGATCAATGCAATCAAGCTTTCCTTTATGTTTTCTGTCACAGGCGAATGTTTTAAAAAGTTGTACCTCTACTGTATGTATAAACACAAATACAACAACATAATGGAGATTAAAAAACACAAGCAGAATTGAATGATTTGACTCTTTCAGGTCTGTGTCTGTAGGGTGCCTACATTTAATTTGGGACGGAGGCATGTGGCGCAGTGGAATATTGCGTAGGTGTTTGGATCAGGGGAGCACAGGTTCAAACCCCACTGCATGTCGTTGAGTCCCTGGGCAAGACACATCACCCCAAAAAATGCTCCTGTGGGGATTGTTCACAGTATTGAGTATGTAAGTCGCTTTGGATAAAAGCGTGTAATTTGAACGTTTTTTTATTGCAAAGTATTTATTGGATTCCAGATTGTGTTATTATATGAAATAGAAAAAATGACTGCTGAGATTTATAAGAAGGTCAGAACATAGTTTAAAGAAAAAAGAATTTAATACAGAAAATGATAAGAGAAATAGATCTCTGTGTCTCTTAAGTTAGAATATTACTGTCATGCACCAGAGCGTTATGTAGGTTGAAAGAAAAAGATGAGTCATGAAATAGGAAATAAAATGAGTTTGGCATTTATATCATCACCTAAGAATGAGAGTAAGAACTACAAACTAAGATGCTTGTTGGAAGATGCTGAAATAATAAGAGGGAAAGTTATTAACGTATTGAATTTGTTGTCTTTACAATGTAGTGATTAAGTAGGCAGACTTAGTGCATACAGCCATGCTAGCTCTAAGCTAATACTGTCATCAGCATGCTAACAGTGACAATGCTAACATGCTAATGTTTTTTTCAAGTTTAGCATGTTAGCATGGTAACATTTGCTTAACACAAAACTGTAAGTTGGAAGTCACAAGTCACTGGAAGTCTTTGTTTATATGTGGAGTGCCATGTAATCCCAAGTGGCTTGGGACATTTCCTTTATGTAACACAGGAAGAAAATGTATTCAAATGCATTAAAACAAAGCCCTATGTATAAATAAATATATTGCAATGATCAAACACTAAGTACATACATTATTCTTGTGCTTGTGGATATTACAAAAGCAAAGCGTGATCACAGTTGCATATATTCATCTGTTGACACACACAAACACACACAGGTTTTTTTGGGATGTGAACAAATGCACACAAACATACTTTCAGCCAAAATCTGTTGCTATATTATGTGTGTTTTCAAGCCTAATTTGCAATATATGAGAAGCCTGTGTTTTTGTTCCCAGTGTGCGGTTCCCACAGGCTTCTGACATAGGCACAGTCAGCAGGTTGTGGTAACATGTACAAGCATGATGTTTGCTTTACTCATCATAAATCAAAACCAGTCAGTGTTCTTAGAAACCGTTAGTTCCCAGGCCTCAGAGGCCTCTTTGGGCTTTCAAAGCCGTGATAAAACCGTCACAAGATTTCAAAAACGCTTGGAAGCTCCATCCAAAATACAATACGGCACCAGATCTGAGAAGGAGCGGGTATTATTATATGGAAAGTGTATATCAAGTTAGAGCAGGTTATTTCCTCCTGAGATGCTCTGTAAGTTGACATTTGGTGAGTGACGGCAGTACATTTATTATTTTCCTAAAAGGCAAGAACAACATATCTTTATTGT
The DNA here is from genome assembly GCF_902827175.1 of Gymnodraco acuticeps. Taxonomy (NCBI): domain Eukaryota; kingdom Metazoa; phylum Chordata; class Actinopteri; order Perciformes; family Bathydraconidae; genus Gymnodraco; species Gymnodraco acuticeps. The sequence goes on from NW_022990501.1 coordinate 5,558,136, forward strand.
AAGACTCAAAGCTCTAAAACATGCACACAAAAACAATGCTGGAAAGTACATCTACCCAAGTACTGTACTTAAGTACATTTTCGAGGTACTTGTTCTTTACATTACATTCCATTACATTACATTTAGCTGACGTTTTTATCCAAAGCGACTTACAATAATAAGTGCGTTTGACCAACAAAATACAAACTTGAAGAAAACAGAATCATATAAGTACACCAGGTTTCATAGAGCTAAAACATTTCAAGTGCTACTCAACAGGCTTTAGATAAGCCAGTCCTTTATTAGTATATAAGTGCTTTGTTTAGCTGAGTATTTCCATGTTATGCTACTTTATACTTCTACTGTACTGCAATTTGTAAGCAAATGCACTTTTTAGGCTGCAGGTTAATATTATTAATACAAAAGCCAAATCATCTAATGGATTTTGATGTTCTTCTATGAATTAAGATACCAGCAAGTGTAAAAAGTCATAAAAAACAGTTTACTGCCTATACACGCTAGGGGATTACATGAAATGATACCAATGTATAAATCATTTGGACAGTAAAATATAAATTCCTTACATCATTTGCTTTGATATAAGTGATGATTTCTTTGACTGTTACTTCAGACTTGATCATAACATGTATTATATCTAATATATAATGCATTGGAGACATTATATTGGGGATTTTGGTTCAACTTTATTGAATTGTGATCTGCTGTGCTAAAACAAGAGTGTAATCAATCATCACAAATCTAAACAGGCCTTTTCCTCACAGCTTTCATCATAAATGCACAAGTTTCAAAATAAAACTCCTTCAACAAGTGTTGAATCTTCTCAAATGTTATATTCATTATTACCACTTTATTATCACCTGCACTTCAATATTCTTCAACATTCTTTATTATTATTATTATCCTATTTTAAATTTCATCTAAATGTTTTGATATTTTAATAAAGTTTATTATTCATATTTGTATGTAGTATATTTAAAAGATGGTACCCCTGAATGACTTTCCTAATATCATCAACTGGTTAGAGAAAACCCTCATGCTGCATGTATAGAGCCTCTGGTGAACTACGTCCGTTAACCAGGGACAAATGTTGTAACAGCATTTCAATCTAATTGGCCAGAAAATGATTTAGAATAATATCTCAGTGAGTATCAGCTCAGTTTCTTACAGCTGAATATAATCCTAAGGACACTAAAATCACAAGTGAATTGAAATAAAACATAACACGCTTTACTCATCAAGTATATTTACCTTGCACAATGTGTTAACATGGCAATAGAGTAAGAAAAGTAGATTAGACATATTGAGCATTTGTCATGAAATTTACCACAAAACATTTTGTTTTACACAGAAATATTCATACTTTCTCCTCTGCTGGGTAATCCCCAATATATCAATATTCATACATGATTTCTCCACTGATAGATTTAGTTGGACTCAGGTGAGTGCTCAGAAACTGTGAGTCTTATTATTCATTATAAATATTCCCTATTTTTCATTTCCTGACTTTAGTGAAACTACGATCCAGTTACACACATTTAGCCTGCATGTCAATGTTTATTTTATGCCTACCAACAGATATGAGAATTAACACTTAGAGGGATGGTAAATGCTGACACTTATAACAAAAGCTATAGAATGTCTGACAACAGCTCTAACACACTTAGTCATGGCTAACAATAAAGCATGTAATCTAGTTACAGCTATTGCCAGGTGGACTTTTATTTTGAAAATGCACTTTACAAATGAAATCCCTGCAGTGTTTTAACTATTACTACTATTATAACTACTACTGACAAATAATATCTGCTTTGAAAAATCATTTCCTAGCGTTCCTCTGTATGCGCCGCTTTAACATGCGATGTTTGTGTGTTCTTAGTGTGTGGAGTTCATACAAAGTGTGGCTGCTCACGGTCACGGCTGGTGCATGATGGGAGCTGATGCGCCTTGCAGCCAGCGGTGGCCCTGTGGCTGAGCTCTGTGCTCTGTTGGTGGATGGTGGGGTTAATGGTTATCTGTACTGGGCGGGGGTAGCTGCCCAGGGTTTTAACGCGTTCTGTGTGTCGGAAAATTAGGATGACGCCTCTGCTTCAGAGCGGGAGCTGTCTGCCACTTTCCCAGCAGCCCCTGGGCCGCTGACAGGGAGATGGATTATATCTGCAGCCTGCACTGCTCCCCCAACACACACACAACACACACACACACACACACACACACACACACACACACACACACACACACACACACACACACACACACACACACACACACACACACACACACACACACACACACACACACACACACACACACACACACACACACACACACACACACACACACACACACACACTTACAGAATGTGTGAGTATTTGTCAAATACACCTCTCTTTGTTGCCTCTGGCTACAAATCCAATATCCTACATATCAAGAGAAATGAAACCCTCACATGTGAAAACAATGAAAATGTTTGGAGGGGAAATTGCAGGATTTCTTCATTATTTGCTCACACAGAATAGACCATTATAATTCTAAATAACCAAACACAGAACATATTCAATAGAGACCTTTATTGAAATCACAGCAATCACAAAATGAGAAACATATACAAATATGACATTTACTGTTAAGAGAAAATACATACATTCATGGCTTTTGGAAACTGCACCAACCAATTAAATTACAGGATATTTGAACAATAAACATACCTGCAGACATGTACTACTAACATTCCTCCACCAGCAGCAGATGCTGTTCAAACACAACAAACACTTCCACTGGCTCTGGGAAGGAGGCGGGAATTGAATGAGAAAATATGGGTGTATTACAGCAGGGTAAACGGGAGTGTGTGTGTGGGGGTGTAGTAAAAGAAGACCAACCCTTGCCTTCCTTACTTGTCTTGTCTCCATCACCCTCACCTGCTCTCCCGCTCTCTTCCTCTCTGCTGATGTTCCTCTGACTCAATCCACAGGCCATGTCACCTGAGCAACAGCCTGCATATAATGAGGAACTGGATAGGGGGGTTGGGGGGTTCTTGACTCTGCTCTGAACCCCCCCCCCCCCACACACACACACACACACACTCAATCTCCACTAATCCTCCCATCTTTCCCTTTCCTGTAAAAGGATTGTAGAACAACTAGAAGCAGAGGAGCAGGTTTTGGGAGTAGCAGATTACATGTAACGGAAAAATGTAATCGGGATTAAAAAAAAGAAGGTATTACAATGTGACAGAAAAACTGAAAAGAGCATATAGTGTTCGTTGTAAAAGGATCCGATTTTATTTATGTTATGTAAACTTTACTGTTCTGTAGGCTAATACTTTAAGTGTGAATCTATACTATAATTTTTGATAGCAAATATCTTGTTTTTTTCTTTTCTAAGGTCACATTGTTCTGTTGTCTTATATAATACACTTAAGTAAAAAAACATGTTATGGATATTTCCTTTCTCTTTTATTTATTTGGATTGCATCTGATATTAAGGTAATCTAAGAGAAATGGAAATTACATTACTTGATCTGAAAACTGAAACAGACTTTAATTAAATGTATTATGTCAACTGATTTCCCATAGCTGTATTAGGTTAGTTAAAAGCAAATATTACATTTAAATTTAATTAAAGTCAATGTTTCAGTTTTTTCACTGTACATTTTTTTACATGTAAATAGTCATTGTAACAGATTACATTGTTAAAGGTACCCTCCCAACCCTGGAGATGAGATGGTACAACGTAAGGGGAGAGTGGTGTTAGAGGAGAGGGGAGGGGAGGGGGGAGAGGGAGGGGGAGGGAGAGGGAGGGGGAGGGAGAGGGAGGGGGGAGAATAGCAGCACTGGTGGGGAGCGGGTGTTAAGGAGGAACATCCATCACTGTTTTAAGTGAGTGCAGTGGGACGGAGCAGAGTAAAAGGTCGTCTCTGCTCCCTCTGCTCAGCGGGCTCCGGGCAGCCTGCGGATCATGAGCAGGCCGTCTGTCTTTCACTGCAGCTGGAAGAGTGCACGCAAAACAGGGCGGTCGCACAACAAGAACGCATCACACCGGGACATCAGAATCACAAATCCTTTATTTGTGACAGAGGGGGACATTTACATTGTTACAGCAAAGGGACAGACCAGATCATCAGAATTCCTTTATTTGTCAGGGAACTGTGCCGTACTACAACAGCAAGAGTGCAGATTCATTCAAAAGAGTAGACTTACATATTATATTAAAAAAAGTAGGCACATGTTATTAGTAATATAAACACAATAAGTCACAAACAAATAACAGAAAATAACAGATCGTAGTAGCAGTGTAGTTAAAAAAAAAAGACCATATCAAAATATAGAGTAGCTGGTACTGTTTACAGATTGAAAAATACATTTAAAGAAAAATTAGAGCGTGAATTGCACAGGATATGTATTGCACATGATATTGCACACATTTTTATGAATGAAAGTCTAGACTAACATACCCAACACATCCATCCAAGGAGGCAGCATTATAAAAGTAAGCAGGTTTGGGGAGTAACAGATTACGTAATCAGGGTACAACAAAATGTAATCCCTTAAAGTTATATTCAAATAATTAGATGACTGTTATTTTTCCAAAAATTGGGATTACTAAATAACAGGATTACAATGTCACTAAAAAGTTCAAAAGAGCATCTAGCGTTTGTTGTAAAGGATCAGGTGTTATCTCTTCTCTTAGAGCTGTTCTGTTCTGTAGGATAATACTTTCAGTGTGAATCTATACGCCTACTGCCTGAATCTGCTTTATGCTTTTCACTTTCTTTGCTTCATTTGTTCTGTTTTTAATTCAGCAGGTTCATATGTTCATAAACTAGTGTGTGTGAGCTTAACTGTGTCTGTTAAACTAAAACGGAGCATTTTCTGTCAGCTCAGACTTTATTTCTGCTTTTTTAGTGTGTGCTGCCTGAATATGCTGAATGATAAATAAATAAGATCTCCCAGCAGAGGAAACTTTCATACTAAATAAAAAATAAATAAATAAATAAAACATCTTATTGATATTTATTTTCTCTTGTATTTATTTGCATTGCATACATCCAAAATTAACAGAATTACTTTCATTTTGTATACACAGATTAGGTTACTAATCCACAGACCGTGGAGGCTTTTAAAAAAGGCCTCAACACCCATCTGTTCAATAGAACCTTGTATCTTATTTATTACTACCCTATTATTTTTTTTATTGTTTGTTTTTACTGCTTTTTATTCATTCTACCGTGTTGTGTACTGTTTTTATTTTTGTTCCATGCTAAATGCTTGTAGCACTTCGGGATCTGAACTCAGATATGAAGTGCGTTATAAAATATTATTATTATTATTATTACTGATTACACATTTTACTACAGGTAACTATTAATTGTAACATAATTTTTTGAACATTTTGTTAAATAAGTTGTGACAAATCTTACCTTTGAGTGTGGAGAGAGACAGACAGGGCTCCTAAACAAGAGATAATGATAGCAATTTAGTTTATGTACTGAAGTGTTTCATATTAGAGAATACAGGAGGGATCACCATGTCACTGGAAACCATTATAGAAAAACTGTAGCAGAAGGTCTACGTGAAACATCAACTCTTTAGTGGTGATTCCTGTAAAACACACAGTGATCATTGAAGTGTCCACCTGCCGGGGCTGAGAGGACACACTTGAGGACTCAGCAGGAATGTGTGGTCATGACCCATTTGATGGACACAAAGCAAATCAGCAGAATGTGGCGAGGTGAGCTGAACATACTGTATGTGTGTGTGTGCTACAGCGACCACTAACATCTAGCCAACATGGTGTGAACAAAGAGGTTGAGTAAAGTGTTAATAATACTCGTAGACCAACAAAATGAAAACGGAGGAAATTGTATTTGGTCCCCCATCTGATTCTCACAAAGTCCCCCAGACTGAACAACTAAAGCAGGTAGTGTCATATAAATACTTGGGTGTAATGATCTGCTTTGATGGAAAGACCACATTAAGTATATCTACATTCATTCATTATTCTCCATGCCTGAGGTCTTTTAGGGAAAGTAGACACGTTTTTCTTCAGTTTTGTTTACATCTGTGATTATCAGTGTTCTACAATATTGCAATACTACAAGTATTTGTCAACTGCTGAAAAGCAAAAATGGCTACAGTAAATGAAAATCTGCTCAAAGGTTGTAGGTACACCCTTTGAAAAACTCTATAAATCAACATGCCATAATAATATACTGAGGCTTGCTAGCAACATTGACTCTGACCACTACCATGTCCTGAACAGAGAATATGACAAGTTGCTGTCAAATTAGAGACACAGGGTCCCACGATTTAATTAAGTTAGAGCATTTGTCAATCCTTAAATTAAAAGCAGAGCTGGGAAATATCCCAGGTCCTAAACATATTTACTTCCGTGACGGTAATGTGTCATGTTAAATGTCTGTTTCCTTGTTAATGTTGCAAATGGAGCTCCTGTGATGCAAGAAACCTTTTATGATAAAGCTCTATCATATGATAACAAGAGGCCATCAAATGTTTACAAAATAACTGACTTCAGCACTAATACAGCAGCAGTATGGAAGTAGACACTCTGATATCTGCCAGAGCCACTGCAGTCCAACTGTCCAGTGTCCGAGGGGTTAAAAGCATCTGTTCTGCCTGTGGCGACAATGCTACGCCGGCTATAGGTCACATTTAAGTCCCAGCCCCTGGACGGCCAGACAGCAAGACAGAGCGTAATTATCCCAGCCAGTTACAGTTCAACAACTCCATCAAGCTATTAGCCAGATACCAGGTTTCCCTGGCAACGCCTCCGAAGTGATTCACAGACCAGAGAGAGAGAGAAGGGGATATAAGACCAAACCTGGAGAGGACTGACCATCACACACACACCCACACACATGCATTAGGAAGGAGTTAGCATTTAGCTCTTCTGGGTTTCCTCATCTCGAAGTCAATGGTTTTCCTGAACGTGTTTTTGGTTAGATGAAATAAGGTCTGTGGTTAACACAAGCAGAAGAGATTTTGACATCAGTAAATACCTTACTGGTGCATGTCTGAAGTTTTTAAGTATCACAAAAAGGGCAGTATTAGTGACCAAACTAGACAAGTCATAATCACGCCGAACATTAGCCACCTTTAGCTTAGCGAAGGTAAACTGAAGTCATGTGACCATGCTGTTTGTTTATAGACTGATGTTATCTTTTTACTTCTGGTGATTGCATTTACGCTTACATTTTTTTTAAAAAGTTTTAATATTTAGCAATTATGTGTCATAAATGTGTGTTTGCCACATATCTTATTTTCCGCACTATTCTAAAATCGAATATAACATATCATTTATTTAGTTCAGGGAACCCTTGCTCTGCTAACTCCCAGGTCACCCTACAGAAAGACGTGATCCCTGCACCACTCGGTTCCAGTGGGTCGGCTGAGACCTCTGGCCCGCAGGCCGACAGTCAGCTCCTCTTGAGCTTTGTTGTTTTTAATCCTCCGCCCAGGTCTCCAGACTCCTCTGAACCCACAGGCCCACCGTGAACATCCTCAAAATCTCAGCGCGGCTCGACTGTCCCTTCATTAGACCCCCCCCCCCCCCCCCCCCCCCCCCCCACAGCACTTAATGTATCTGAAACAGTCGCCAGAGAATAAAAGACAAAGTTGTTTGCTTTTGATGCACGGGATAATTACATTAGATCAAGCACAATGTATACCTTTGATTTAATAATGAATCAATAATTGAATTAGCGTGTACAATATGTGCATGCATGCTTTGCTTAGGTGTGTGTGTGTTCAGGTGACTGTCTGGCCTCCTGGCGCAGTGTCTGGAAACTCACGTGCCCCACACCCCCTGCCCCCCCCCCCCCTCCATTCCACGCTGCTCGGCTATCAGGCATACCTGAAGCCCCCCCCCCCATATTCCCCTCCTCCCCCATCCTGCTGTGATCCACTGAACACTAAGCTGCTTCAGCAGACAACACAACATGACATTAATAATAAAACAAGCTAATTCAATAAAATCCATGCCATTCCCATGTTAGCTCCAGCCCAAATCCAGATTCAGAGGATCAGCGTTAATCTGTCCTCCTGACTTTATCTGGGATCGACGTGGCGGCGCGGTGTGTTACATGACCACCTCTGAACAATGGAGTGGAATCTCTCTCACACACACTCGGGTCCATCAGCTGGAGCCTTTGGTTTATCTACACCTATTCACGGTCTGAATCAATCTTTGCTGCAGGAACCTGACGTGTAGAAACCGCATCGTGAATTTGGTTTATTAAGCACAAGTGAGGATAAAACGTATCACTCCATATTTTATAATACAATAAGGTATCATTTTCATAAGGTCCCGGTAACAAAAAGTAAATCTGAAGGTCGGCTTGGTGATTAGTTTTTATAAACTTGTTTTTCTCGCCATTATTATTTTCATTTGTGTAAAATAATTTGAGTGGCTTTGTCTAAACATAGTACATAAATGGTTGTATTGAAAATACATCATAAGCTGCTATTACACCTGCTGTTAAGTCATTTGACCTTGACAACCACTTTCAGATTTTCTAAGAAAGCATCTTATTATATTGAAATTTGAATATTTGATGACACTTAAATAAAAAATGACAAGCGCCGCTGTTGTTTAAAACAAAGTCATTCTGATGTCAAATAAATGTACATTTAATACTCATTACCAACAAGTCACTAACTGTGCAGCTTGCAGGAGTTTCCTTGTTGGTTCCTTGTTGCATCAGACACAGTGTGAAGTGTGGATGGCACAGAAGAGATGAATTTAGTAGTTTCTAACTGAGTGTGACTTTGAAGAAAGTTGTTATTCACCGTTCAGCGGACTCACAAACTAGCCGGCAGCTGATGTTAACGGGGTGATATTTATTGGATCCCTGGCGGAAACATGCTGCTTTGTTACTGTTCGGGAAGCCGTGAGGATTCCATCAGCTACCGTGTTCCAGACTCTGTCAGACAGACCCTAATAAAACTGTCTGGCTGTTTCTGGGCAGCGCTCCGCTCAGGCTGTGCTGCGTCTGACTGCTCACTTGTCGCACTGTGCCTGGCTGTTTGGTATTCAGGGGGCTCCTTCAGCTGTTGCTGGGGCTCTGTGGCACAGGCACTGATTAGTTGGCATCAGCATTGTTCACTTAGAAACCAAATGGGGGGACGAGAATAACAACAAAAAACATAATTAGGGAGAGAGGGAGACTGGAGACATGGGGGGGGTGGGGGGGTGCAGAGGAGAGTATTCGAAAGAAAATCAATTGTTTTGAGCTGCATCTGTAATATGGGTCACTTTGCAGAAGTGGCACGCTGTCTTGGGAAAAACTGAAAGTTTAAAAACCAGGTCAGGCTGAAATCCCAGCATTGCATCACATAAGGAAACAGAACACTTCCCTTAAAGGGCCTCATTTATTTAATTTGACTCCTATAGTCATGTTATTATGGGGACAAGTGCAGTTTTTCATTTTCTATTCAATGTTCAATCTTGTCATTTTTACCGGCCTGTGGTGTTGAATTACAATTTCCTTGACATTACATTGCATTTAGCTGACGCTTTTATCCAAAGCGACTTACAATAAGTGCGTTCGATCAACAAGATACAACCTTGAAGAAAACAGAGTCATATAAGTACATCAGGTTTCATAGAGCCAAAACATTTCAAGTGCTACTCAACTTGACTTCACTTTAAATATTTATTTACAACATTGTGGCTGAAACATCTCATGACAATCAAACATTACAACTGAAATAAGTTAAGTGGAACTGATGATCACTTTAAAAGTGGTTTGATTTGTATTCAATATTAATAAATACATTTATGATTTGTCCTTTTTTCTTATTTTAACAATGCTTAATTTTCTGGAAATTATGTAAATGTCAATACTTTAAATAAAGAAAAATTAAGCTTGTAAATTCTAGTTTATATTTGGATTAAATAGTTTACAAAAATGTTATCAAATGATAATTCATGTTTGGCCATTTATACCTGGGGATCCCGTATATTTGTAAATGATAAGGTTAAAACTTTGAAACATTAATTTAGATAACTCTTCTGGGAAATTCTGAAAGATCAGATGCTTCATTTTTATATGGATTTTAAAAAACAATATGATTACTCACAATCATTTCTTGCACTTTCTGACAGTTTGCAGAGAAATGCTAAAACTCGTTAAGGAGTACTACTAAAATCTATTTTGTGTGAGTGTATGTGTGTGTGAGTATTAAAAAACACAAATGCGCAAGCTCTGGTCGGGGGTTTGAATTAAATGAACAGACTACTGAAAGCTGAATTTGTAAAGTATGTATCACAGTCTTTAGTTTAAAATGTGGAACAAGCGGCGGAGTGATGTAGAACACAAAGACTGTGTTGGTAATGGAGGATCAGATATATTGGTGGTCCCTGATGCTGACAGGGGTTCATCAGGCTGGGTGTGGTGGTCTAATCAGATCATCTGTAACTAGAATGGTATTTAAACAAAGATGTTGACACAAAGACAGATTACATGTCGTCGACGGCACCGTGCAGCGAGGGATTCGGTTTTATGGCGATGACACTGTTGAGTTCATTAACGTCATTCTCGCTTAATCTCTTCGAAAAAGTCAAACATGCACATTCCTTAATATACAGTTCTGTCAGCTCTAGAGTCAAAAACCATTCGCTCTTCATTTTGCTCGACTGTTTCCTTAGCGTCGTCTCTACCATATATACATTTTAAATCATTGATGCCTCATTTTTCGGAATTTTGGTAGAAAGTCGATTGTGCCCTCCGCCCACGTCCCAAGAGCCTAACCCGTGGTTTTTTATCAAAAGAGCTCACAAGTTAGGGTCTCAGGGAGCAGGTGAAGTACGACAGGGTCTGCTGAGGAGCCGCAGTCAGCTGCAGGGCACCGAGCGCCACCTTTCCCTCTCTCTCTCCCTCTTTCTCTCTCTCCTCTCTCTCTCTCTCTCTCTCTCTCTCTCTCTCTCTTCTCCTCAGACTCTCTCTCCTTTCTCTCTCTCTCTCTCTCATCCTCTCTCTTCTCCTCTCCTCCCTCCCTCCCTCCCTCACACACACACACACACACACAACTCCTGCCCAGAAGCATCCACGTCCAAGAAGTGTCTGTATTTAATGAGAGATGGGCTCCATTTAAAATAAATCAGTGTATTGGACACAAAAAGGTCTCCATGTTCCTCCACTGCAGATAACTTGTGTTCTTTAGAAGGCTGAGCTTGGTTGTGCAAAGGAAAGCATGCAAAGGTAGAAACACACACGTGCTTACACATACTAAATGCCACGCCAACAGCAAAAGAGATCAAAAAGGCAGATGAAGCCGTTAGTTTGTTGAAGGAAGCCGGACTCTAATGATCTTCATGGCAGCACCCAGACAGAAGCAGAGGCTCAGACAGACCGGGCTGCTCTGAGCTTACTAGCCTTTGTGCTGAAGAGAAAAAAGAAGCCAAACAGCCAGGCTCGCCTCTTTGTCCTAAACAGCACCGGCCGATCATCAGTCTGCGTTTGTCTCTTCCAGGAAGGTTGGACCCGACTGTTGGAAGCCGAGCGTCCCTTTGCATTGAGCGAAGAACTCAAAGAACTCCATCAGCTTCTGGCTTTACACCGCACGATACGCTCGGGTATCTTCAGCGTGGAGGAGAACACAGGTAAACTCCACAGTGACTGCACCACCCTGGACTCCAGACCACACCACCCTACACACCAAACTCTACAGCGATGGCGGCTAACATGAGATGACTTGTCTCAGGCAACAAGCCGCAGTCAGACATATTAAAGCCTTTATCCAACAGAAACATAATGAATTGCCATAAAATGCCAAAACTGCAGTAAATACAAATGTATATCGGTTATATTCTAATAAAACGTTTTTGCCTCTCATGTCCCCAAACACACACACTGCCACCCACCCCCCCCCCCTCCTCAGCCCCCCAGCCGGGCCCACCCGACTCACAACTCCTCCCCCTTCCAGACATTAACAAAAACATGGATAGATGTCTCTTGACTGGTCTCACTCTCTGGGAACGCCGGGCGCAAGTGGAGGCTCACGGAACGCTCCCGCCACGACCCGCGTGTTTGCCTCGCACGCTCGCTCCTCTGCTCTGCCCCCCCCACCCCCGGAATCTACGGCTTTTGTTATCTGCCTCCCGAGCTGTAGAAGGAGAAGAAGAGAAGAAGAAACAGAGGGGAATGCGGCAGAAGAAGAAGGGAGTGCAAGAAAGATGGGGGGGGGAAGAGTTTGTCGCGGGAGGTTTGCAGGCCAGACGCAGTCACTGAGGTGGGACGCTACCCCCCCCCCCCACCCCCACAGCACAGCAGCACTTGATTGTCAGCCCAGCATTTACCCCCCACTACTCCTCCTCCTCCTCCTCCTCCTTCCTTCCACTCCTCCTCTCCTCCTCCTCCTCCTCCTCCTCCTCCTCCTCCTCCTCCTCCTCCTCCTCCAGACACCAGGACCATCAGCCATGTCTTGACACTGTCATCTACTTTTATATTTGTCCTCTATCGCCACAGGTCCAACACGATGAAAGACGAAGAAAAACAAAAGCCAAAAATATTCACTCCCGCCGCCTGCCGCCGCAACCCGCTACCTTTTCCTCTCACCATCCCCCCTCCCACATTTGACCCTTCCACCCCAAGCCCTACCTCTCCAGCATCTACTGCCCTCTACCAATTTTTCCACCCCCCCCTCGTCCCCTCCCATCACACCAGGTCTGTACCTGTCTGCTTGTCTCTCTGCCTGTTACTCCCTGTCTGCAGCTGCTTGCCCAAAGTGAGATACTGCAGCAGGAGTCTGCAGCGACAGCCCTCGCTCTCTCCCTCCCTTTCTCTCTCTCTCTCACACACCCTCCATCCAGCCTTTGCCGGTGAACACGTTCCTCCCTGTGCTGATCAATTTCTTCTCTTTTCCAGCCGCGTACAAACACACACACACACACACACACACACACACACACACACACGATGCAGCGTGTGGAGGACGCACCGCAGCCATCCCACTGTCTGTAGCAGGAATTCTGCTCACATGCAAACGCTGATCAACATATAGAGCATGTGATACAAAATACAAACAGTCATCTGACACACACAAATAGTGACTCACACACACTGGCTGCACACACAAAAAAAGACAGATGCCCGATGCAGGAAAGCGAAAGCAGGACACAGGATGACACTATAGCGGCTCGGCACTGTGTGGTCACTGCAAGCATGAACACAAACTGTCACTGTCACAATAGTGTGACCGAGGCTCGAAAACAGTAAGCCACACATCACTCCGAGTCAGATGCTAGTGCTTGTTAATGTGTCAAAGATATTATATTTTCTAATTGTCAATAATTGTACTTTTCCTGATCTGCAGACATGCACATGTATAGTTCTAAACACACATACCACACACAGGGGCCTTTACATAGAGAAACCATGTAACCATAATGTGGACTACCATCTGAATACTTTAATATACAATTATACACACATCTTCTATGATATACGGTCTAATGCACATGAAAAAACATCTTGTAGGATCACATTTGCCAGAGGGTGTGTTAAATATAGTTCATTTAAAGTTAATTAACGTTAAAGGGATGACATTTGTTTTGTTCTTTCACAGCAGAATATCCACTTTTTCTACATACTGCAAATGGGATAAATGTTTTTTTGTAGTGTGCAATATTAATTCAACTGTGGGGCAAGGCTGTAGAAAAGAATAAACAAAGAAGAGGTTTTTTGTGTCTGTCTGAACGAGATCTGCCCTTGACAGCTTGTTCTAATCTCAGAGTTTAATCACCCTCAACACCCCGGATAGATTAGGGTTATGACCCCGTGTGACACGTAGGGGGCAGGGAGAGAGATCTGCAAATGTTATCATTGATTGATTATGCCCTTTAATCTAAATGGAAATGGCCGCTTTTTTTATTCAGCTGCTCCACCAGAAAAAAGACTGAATGTGAAAATGTATTTCGGTACCTTTCTTTACTACGGAACACACGGAGAAGAACGGCGAGCCGAGCACCGACGACTTGAAGAAGTAAATCCTGCAGCCAATGTCAAAACCGTGGCCAGGTTGAAGTCTATGGGGGATGGTGGGTCTTGGAAGGTTGGCTCGGTGATGGTGGTGGTGACGCAGAGGCGGGGGGGAGTTGGGAGTTTGCTGTATGCTAAAGCCAGTGGGGCCAGCAGGCGGCCATATAGGTGATCAATCAGCTCCATTACAGCCGTTTCACTGCAGAGTCTGGAGCTGTCGCTGCATCCCACCCATCACCCCTCCACACACACACACACACACACACACACACACACACACACACACACACACACACACACACACACACACACACACACACACACACACACCACACACACACACACACACACACACACACACACACACACACACACACACACACACACACACACACACACACACACACACACACACACACACACACACACACCACACACCACACAGTGTCTAGACTGCAGATACAACCTATTGGTGTGATGAAATTGGTCCAGATGAGCAAATGGCGCATAGGAGATACACAAGCCAGTATCTCACTCTTTCAACAAAAGCTGCGTAACTTATTACGGTGGGGTTTGACGTTGTTCATAGAGTATCTCAATGTACTCGCTTTGAATTGTAGCAAGACGTTTTCAAAGCACCCATGAAATAGGTCGGGCTCATTTATGATTGATAAACAAAATGCACAATGATCCAAGAGACGTTACGCAGCAATGATACCGTTAGTTTATGAGCTCAAATATCATTATTCAGCCGAGAGATGCCGGGCCAGCATTAGACAGGTATCGGAACAATGGACTTATCTCGGTCCGTGCAAGCAGCACCGAACGGGAACATGGAGCAGCAGGAGTAGGGGGGTGAAGGTGGAGAGCGAAGGAGGAGGAGGGACGGGGAGCAGGACATTTGTGATGCACAGCGCCTTGCCAGCCAGTCAGCCAGCCAGCCGGACATTAATGACGATCATGTCTTGTCTCACTAGCTGTCGGCCAGTCAGCAGATCCTAACCTTGTCCCTGCCCTTCTCAAATCAATGCCATTGATCTGTCCCAGGGGTCAAGGGGCAAGAGCGTATCAATAGGGGGAGAGTGGCTGATGCAGCAGGCGGAGAGGGGCTGACACCAGACAGATCGATGACACCCCCCGTCTGCCATCGGTGTGTTATGATTATTCATTTGCCATTAACCCCCAGCACATTAAGGGAATATGTTTCCTTTGGAATAAATAGGGCTTGGGGCTGCTCGCTTTTATAGGGAAGGGAGGTTTTATGAGTTAGGAAGCTAAAGTAGCAATCTGGCCGGAACGACAGTGTTTCTGGTCTCAGACGATTTGTTACCAAGGGTTCCGCCTGTGAGTGACGTCAACAACGAGAAGCCAATGGCTGCACGCACAGCAGATACAAGCGCAAGAGGCTATTGGCTGATTTGACATGTTTTTTGTGAAAGATTGCTTCACTTCCTGTGATGGATTTGGATGGATCTCGGACACTTGAGGAAGAGAAAGTATCAGGAAGTTTATGACCCTTGACTGCTGGGTCGATTCCTTTTAAATATGGTTCCCCAGATGTCTAAAATAAATTAAAAGTGTAATCCACAATGTGATCACAAACAAACCACTGCACTGACACTGAAATAAAGTGGCTTCAGGGACTGTTTGCTGCATTAGGTTGAGGAGTTTACTTCAGCTAGAGATATAAGCAGTTTTGAATCTTCTCCATCTACTTTTTTGCCTTTGCTATAAGAGACAGTAGACTAACTAATGCTGATTCAACGGACCATAGAATGAAGAAAAAAGAGAGGAAGCAATTAATTGATAGCGTTTTCGTTGTGTCCCTGGGCAAGACACTTCACCCCAAATTGCTCCTGTGGTGATTGTCCACAGTATTGAGTATGTAAGTCGCTTTGTAATGTAATGTTCAAATAAGAAAGTAATGAGATGAGGCAGATTTCATTTAAGAACTTTAGACCATAGATAGCTTTAATTGTTGTTCAAAATAATCAAAGTTTAGGTTTATTGTGTGCCTGTTTTCGTTTGCTCACTGTGACAGCGTTGCACTACAAAATCTCATTGTATATTTTTGTATAATGACAATAAAGGTTTTCTATTCTATTAATGGTTAACTGCTTTTTCTGTTTGTCCATCGAAAAAATATAAAGGTGACTCATCAAATGATTGTCAAGCCTAATTACGGCACTTCCTGCTACACAAAATGTGGACTCTAGCTGCCACATTCAATGAAGACAATTCTTATTTTCTTAATGCTTAAAGTCGGCTGAAGAACCTTGAGACTCTTGGCAAACGGACTTCTCAAAGGGGTTGTTGTAGCACTGGAGACAGAACTTGAGCCACCCCTATCTAATCCTATCATTTATTTGTTTAACCATCCCATAAATAAAGGCGCAGCTGGAACCAATTACTTTTAGTTGAGCTGCTGGACAGGGGAGTGCTGAGGCAGCACCGCTCTCCTCCGCACATCTGGAGGAACCATTGGGGCTCAGAGGTGAGGAGAGAGGAGGAAAATCAAGGTTCATAAAATAAACACTCCATGTCAATTTGTGAAAGCTTAGGTAAAAAACCTAGCAACAATTTTAAATAAATGATGTATTTGTTGAAAAAACTTGGAAATTGTGGAAGCAATATATTTTACAGGGACGACCATCCCTTGTCTGATCGCTCGCTGTTGTATAATCCCTGCTGTTTTTTTTGTCTTTTTTTCCTTTACACAGAAAAAGCCCCATGTCTACTGTTTTATTTTTTCTTCAAGTTTTATTTAGTTTTGCTTATTTTTTTGTACTTGTAATTGAACGTTAGCTTGTCTGGTACGTTGACCCTATTGTTGGGTCACTAAACAAAGTTAAACTGTTAACTGACCAAAATGATATACAAATGCTTTGTGACCACAAACAAAAAATAAAAAATGACATATATTTCTGATTATTTGAAGAATTTTGAGCCACCAACTCTTCATCACCAGCAACACTGTTTATGTTGGGTCAAATGATGAGGAGTGAGCTTCCTGACATAAGAGATAAAAGGAGTGCTTGGGTTTCCAGGGATTTACCGGGCTCAGATTCCCTCACAGAAACTTGTTTGACGACAATGACGATGCGAGACCGAGCAGCTTCAATAGAGGTGTAAGTATCTCTCCAGATTGAATTACTTTCCTGATCTAAAGAAATGACTGTTTCCACTTGATCCCATTCAGTTTGTGCTCTGATAGGAAACACAAATGGGGTTTTCCAGGGCTGTTCACAGGTCCAAGATGATTTCAGGAAATGAAATTCGAAGACTGGTTTGTTAGTCCCATGATGTACGGCATTGGGAGTGTGACCTACATTCCTCACTAACCCTCAGTTGGTTATTATTATAAGTTTGAGTTCTTTAGCCAAAGGGAAGAGCAAATCGTCTAGAGATAATTGTATGATTATAGGATTCAGATGGATTTTTAAAGTACAACAACACATCTGGCTCATATGAATACAAAGGCAATTTCAAATACCCAAACCAATTAGAAATAATGATAAAGTTTGCCGAATAGATGTCCACTTAAAGAGCAAAAGCTGTGCCATCTCACAAAACAATGCAACCTACTCAAATCCTTTTTTTTTTTTTTTAAATAGCGTTGTCTTGAAATGTGTTGCCACTTTTCTGCTGTGTGCTGCTTTGGAGTCATTTTACAAGCCATGGCTCTGTGCCGGAAAAATATGAAGTTGGATGCATTCAGCCGAGTGCACAAGTCTACCAGAAACAGAGGGTGTTTCTCAATGTCGAGTAAAGGCTGCTCCAGAGCCACTATTTCAAGCATACTACGTCATCGAGTGCCGCCGAAGGACTGTTCCAATGTCAAGCATACTTGGAATTCTACCGAGGCCGGCGTACTTCGTAGCGAGAAATTTCGAGGCTGCACATGTGTAGACTCCGGTCTTATAATCCCCACAATGCTTTGCGCACGGACCAATTTACAAATCTTTGGCGGAAATCGCGCTCCATTTAAGGCGGGGCCTCACATATGACGCACACCTGCACACCTGTTAGCCTGTTGCGCAATTCTTCGTTTTCCGAGGCTAGGAAGGATTCTTGCCTCGCTTCTGAAGCAAGTGACTCGGAAGACATGTGCTTCCAAGAAAGCGTCCTCGACATTGAGAAACACCCAGAGACTTCAGAGTCACTGAGTCAAGCCCAAACCTGAGACTAAACCTCCGAACGACAAAAGCGAATTGTTTTGAACTTGAACAGTATATCATATAAGGCCCAGAGACAACATATAAATATCATAACACATATTGCTGAGTTCTCCTGGGGCAAACAGCCTTAAATATGTTTGTTATGTCAATAATAATAATGTCCTTTTGTTGTTCTGTTGTTTATGTCTTCTTGTGGAACCTACTGCTGCAGGTCTCCCTTGAAAAAGAGATCATTGATCTCAATGGGATTTTACCTGGATAAATAAAGGTTTTGAATTGAATTGAATTGAATAAAACCAAAATCCTGGGGAAATGTACCTCAAACCTTAGTCCGCTGTAGGAAAATATACAAATGTAATGTGCAAAGAGCAATGCTTTGAAACCACAGGGCCTGGAATACACATGGGGAACCTGTTAAACACAACAAGTGGGATTTATTAAGATTATTATGTTTCCTATTTTGTCTTTGTATTAAACCAAGTACATCATGATGTTTGGTGCACAGCTCACACTGGACTGAAGATGCCACACTGACACTGTATTACAGGCCAAAGATGGAGTAACGTTTAACATAGACGGTATAAAAACCCCAGTTACAAGATTCTAACACTCTTTTTACACTAAATTTCACCGTTACAGAAGCAGCAAAAGAACATTTTAGTAACCCAAAATGTACAGCGTTGCTTCAGCAATTTCACATCATCGTAATTGGGCCTATTTAACAATCTATACTATTATTAACATGACTTTTGTCGTATGTCATGCAGACAAAGGAAAACAGTAGACTGCATCTAGTTTTGTTTGTGTGTGTACTGCAGTTAAAGGAACACCATGATGCAATCGATGTTGCGTGGTTACTCCCACTAACCATAATGCATTATGTCTAAAAATACAGCATTCGTCAAGTTAACGCTCATTGAAGGTTTCGAGCCGCAGCAGGCTGAAGGTCAGCTATGAAATCAGATCCTTAACTGAGCATGGATCACATTAATACAAAGACCATTAACACTGCATTATAAACAAAAGACTGATGTCATACGTGTACTCCAAGGAAAGCTAGAAGGTTGTACAGTTAACTCCCAGGATGTAATTCTAAACCATACAACCTACTACCTCAACCCGGATGCACACATTTTCAACTAGGGTTCCCCTTTTTTATTTACTATTCATAGTATATCATTCTTTAGTCATAAGGACTCTTTGTCGTTCTTATCTAACACAAAGCATTACCACCAGCATAATATGTCAAGATAATTATTTCCTATGTACATGGGACATATGATTAATATACAATGTACACTTCATATCATAAATGGGACCTACGTTTTAAAGCGAAACATTCAAAAAAGGGTTTAAAGGCGACGTTCACACCACGATGACAAAGACCCACAGAGGCGAGCTTGTGCTGTCAGATTCGCCACAAGATCGGATCTACGGGTTTGTGCCAAATGGTTATAGCCAAAGTATGAACATAATTAAATAAAGCATAAAGTCTAAGCACTGTAGTCTCTGATAATGTGACAAAGAGCTATACAAGTTAACAGGCGTGACTTACTATCTCAAAATGTCCTTCTCTTGTGTGGCGAAAAGTGACAGTGAGTGGAAAGTCGGTTCACTTCAGCTGACATTTAGAGAAACTGCAGAAGGAGCATTTGTTGAGATTCAGCCAAAAAATGAAAGTTCATCAGACAGATGGTGAAAGCATTGTGATAACTTACCCCTCAGGGAAGTGTCTCGCTCGGGGGGGTTTGCTGCCATGGTCAATCTCTGTAAAAACAGGACAAAGAAAGTTAAAAACGCACACACACTGATGGATAATAAGGGACAGCACTTTATGAAATATTAGCAACTTTCAGTAAACTGCAATAGAAACCATACAGAAGTATGATGTGAGAAAGGAGCATGCTACAGTACATGCTAATAACTTCGGACAACACCAGATCCACATGGAGAGGGGGGCGACATTTAAACACAAATTACTGAACATGTATACATTTCTGTGCCCTGTCTGGGAGTATCGCATGACTCAGCAGTTCCTAGATATGAAATAAGGTCCATAACAATAACAATTGTAAGTGTTGCTATGCTAAACTAGCCGCAGGATTGCCATAGCAGTGCTGTTCCTGGCCAGCAGCAGGCTGCGGTGAGAGGTTAGCTCAACTTAGCCAAGACCGCAGAGAGCCGAGCCTGAGAGGGATGCCAGTGAAATCAAGCATGCCATGGGGAGCTACCATTAACCGTGCCAGTGTCAGAGAGCCGTATTCCACCGGCCGCAGTGCGACAAAGTAAGAGTGAGAATTCCACTTACCCAGATTTCTATTATCCTGTCTAATGTATTATTTCCCTATCCTTCTGCGAGCGTTACAACCGTTGGGTTTTAATTTAGTTTTGATCAGTTTTTTGGTTATGCAAAGAAAGATCAAGAGGCACTGACAATACAAGTTAACTCCAGCGGTGCTCTGAACGCCATTTTCTCCCAAACAAACAAGAACAAGAGAAGGAAAAACCGGATAAAACGTCTCGCCGGCATCATTATTCCCTGTTTCCTTCTATTCGCCCTCTGTGTGTCTAACTCGCTCTCGCCTGGCACCATCACAAAACCTTGGCAGGAGTGATCACATGATTTCCTACCAGAAAGCCACAGCATTCCCAGTAAATATTCTGCTGACATTGTGAAGACATCTTTTGTCTAAATCAAAATGTTAGACAGGCAGGGGGCTGGGTGAAGGGTGGTGTTAGGAGTCATGGCAACCTCTACCTGGCAGGCTGCCCAGCACCCCGAGGTGGGGGAAGTAGGGGCTAATATGGTGTGGAGCAGGAATGCTTAATGCTTTCCAAAGTCAACTCTAGGGGCGTGCTGGTTGCTTGAGATTTCAGCTCTGATGCCAACAATTACAGTAAATACAAGCGACTGAATGCAAGGCAAACTAAGATGAACTCCTCCAGATTTAAATATATCTGGACACGGGATCGGACCAAAATATTTCTGATTACAGGAAAACTGACATGATCTCCTTTATGATAGCTTAGCTTAAACAGAGCCTTTAGTTCTCTCTACAAAATGGCCAAGCAGCCCTCTGCTCCAGCCTACATTAAACAGTCTCATCTGACACAGTTCCAAAACATTCTCCCATTGAGAGGGTCATTTCATATCCTGAGAGGCAGGAGGCGGGGTCAAAGTTCAAATGAGAATGGAAGAGGGGGTCTTCCCTTGAGCATTGGATATACCACTGCACACGAGACAGGGGTGAACAAACCAGACAGACCTCTCAACATGGTAATACATGAGATGTGAAAAATCTATAGTCAGTGGAGGAGGGAGAGACACAAACAACATGAGCTCAGATATGAAGAGCTTCATCATTTAAACTGGGGGTAGTTTACAGAAAATAACACTGATAAAAGAATATCTGTAACAAAAACACTGAGCCTGAGTCTAAACGTCATCATAGGCTCACTTTTCAAATGACTACATAATTATAGAAATATAATCAGAATGCTGGACAACAAAGGATTGCGAGTATAATTGCCGTTGTCAATTGTTCTAAAATCACTTTACTGTGTAAACTCTGCAAAGCTTTTCATTTATTCTGAGCTTCAGTTAGGGTTGTTAGTTAGCCATAATCACTGTAAATCACTTAATTGATCAGATGAGGGCAATTTACAGGCTGGACGGAGTGGTTATTCATCTTTTTGAGGCATAATATCTGATAGTTTGTGATCTACATTTCCAAAGATATCAGTCCTCTGGACAACAAAGGGGTGGCTGAGTATAGCATGCTTAAAAGAGGCCCTATTATGCTTTTTGGGCTTTTCCCTTTCCTGTATTGTGTTATATAGGTTTCTGTGCATGTCAATGGTCTGCAAAGGCTAACATCCCTCAAGAGGGAGTTTCTCTCACGACCTGAAGCACCTCCATTGGACTCCTTTGTTTACTGCCTTATCATAGTGACATCACTTTGTAACACTCACGCTTCTATTGGCTGTCATTCCAACACATTGTACGTGATAGGCTAAGTGGCCAGACATCTCTAAGCACGAGCACTTACAGTTTGGCTGTAAGCAAATGTATCATGTATCTTGCTGTTCTGAGTTTGTATCTTGATGGTTTATTGCACTGTACTTTAATGTAATGTAATGTTGTTTTCATCAGGAGTTGTTCACTCGATGATTGGCATTTTGCTCTACATCCAAAAGTTAAACAATGTGTTATTTTTACCAAAATCTGCAAAGTGGCAGCTCATACAGAAGGAAGAGTTGTGTGTGTGTTATTCTCCACAGGCACAGACACGTTATTATTTTTGGCTCAAAACTTGTATCTCCATCAAACTAATGTTGCTTCAAGCTATGATGGATAAACAGTCAACAGGTTCATCCAGACAGAAGTTTGTAGAGTTCAGTGTAATGAGAGACAAACTCATCCAGACGTGTTGTTGTGTTTCAGTATGTGACTTGACTTGCCAAGGATAGAATAACACAATACAGAACCCACAATGCTGAAATGAAAAATGTCCTGAATAATATTTTGGATAACTGTGCATTCATTTTAAATATTGGAAGAAAGGATACTGCAAACTAGTAATAAGATGGCTGAGGCTGCACACAGAATTTACTTTGTTCCCCCAGTAGAGGCTCAATGCCCAGCCAGCAAACAGGATTCACAAATACAGAAATATGACTTCAACGCTAGAACAAATAGGATGTGTTGACATTAACAGCAAGTGCATAAACTAGAAGCAAAACAGAAATGAAATGAGATCAGGTTTGTGATTCCATTATGGAACATTCCGTTTTTTAGATCATTTTTGGCCAGTTTAGTCTTTATTATAGTGATAGATTTGAAAGGGGGTTAGGGATTATACGCTTAAAAGGTTCAGGGGCAGGATCTAAACCGACGTCCCCGAAACGTTCGATTTTGCAAAATCAAAGGCATACAAGCTTCAATGAATGTGTAATCAAATACGGCTTAATGCCAACATTCTGGCTTTAGAGGACAGTTGTTAATGCTCACTAATATGGACTCTTTAGGAGGACAGAATGATGTTTAGGGACAGATACCCCGGGCTCTCGTGTTGCTTTAAAAGCTTACAGCCAGGGCCTGACCCACCTGTCTGTTGATTCTGCTGCCTAGCACCAGACACTGAGATTTTCAGCAAGGCTTATTGGCTGCAGCTGACTAACCGGCAACCAATCAGAGCGCAGAGAGGAATGGAGGCCATCAGACAGTTGTTGTAGGAGGGAGGGGAAGAGGGTGTGCAGAGACAACCAAACCTCATCCAAACAAGGAAGCCGCCAAGATAAAAACTGCAGGGAAATCCCATCCCTGAGCACAAAGGGTGTCTTTGCTGCCTCTTCATTTAAAGACACTTGGCAATAGAAATAGACTTTTGCCAAATGTAGATGCATCCCAATAACACAGTAAAGGGCATGTGCTTCTGAGTGGTGCAGAATTGATTACCTGGCTCCAGACGAGGCAGCTATCAGACCGTGCGTCGCTAAAAACGGATCAATACTTAATGAATTCCTCACGGCGCAGTTTCAGAAACATAAATGTATCCACACGAGTGCATAAAGTAACATCTGGGGATCGATGAATATGACATTACACACAGCCGAAGGAATGAATCTTCTTGATTGACCTGAGCATTTTCAAATGAATCCAGGCCAGAATTAAAATGGATCGGCCTGCGCGGCACCTTGGTTCGTCCTGGAATCTTTTTATTGTGTGCTCTGCTCATCTGGCCTTGTGTTTTAATTACCACTGTCTCCTATCAGGCAGCTCAGGCAATACGACAACAACAATGGAGAAATGATGAAAGGCTTAGACTGGCATTTTATAGTGAATTAGTGCTCGACAGAGATAAGGTTAGCATTGTCCTGAAATCAAATGTAATTAAAAAGCACACAGCAGCAGGAACCTGTGATGGATCTTAGTCAATATTCAATGCTTTTGTTTGATTCACTGTTTATGTGCTTTATTTTCATGGCTTTTAATAAAACCAAATCGATGGTAAAAATAATTATGTTAAAACTGCCTTTGTGGATGCGTTCCTAGAAGAAAGTAGTTATTTTTTAAAGATTCTTTAATGGGAATAATTAGCAATTTTACACCTTATATCAGACCATAAGAATTTAAAATGAAGTATTTGCTAATTTTATGCTCAGGTGAGTAGGTACGGTGGTTTTGACTTGAAATGTGGCATAAGTCAAGCCATTTGATGAGCTGCTTGTGTGAATAACAAATATTCCTCACATTTTCGTGACTGCAAAAAAAGCGTAACAACTTCTAATAAGGAGGCTGAATCAAAGCACGAGTCTGAATGCTATTAGTTCATCCAATCAACAATACCAAACCATGAGAGAATAAGCAGGTGAGCTAAAACTCAAGAGGTTTCTAAACACAGCTTATTTAAAACCCTGACAAAGTTACCAAAAAATACGCTATCACACCAGCTAGCTTTTAAAACGCAATCTAAAAGGTTCTTTAATCATTTATTTACCAAAAAAGCTTTAAAAACGGTTTCCAGTTTGTATCTGGTACATCTTTAACATCTATTTGAGGAATCCGAACACATGCAGTACCAAGTTCTAGTTTTACTCCAGCAACACCATCAAACGATCTTTCTGCTAAGATCTTAGCGACAGGTGTGTGTATTTCAAAGAGACCCAGAACATTATATTGCACACATCATTTTCCACAGGCCATCTTCAGAGACCATTATCGACCACATCAAAGATGACTTCTCATTGAGTAGGCGGTTATTATAATGATACCTTTTCTCTGCCAGAGCTCACCAAAGGCTTTCCCAAGGATAATCCCTCTGCACAACCTCTCATTATCAAAGCAATTGTGTGACAATGGGGAGAAGAACACTGGAAATTACGTGAATTAGCATAGGACTATGTGAGAATGATTGCTGATTCAAGGCTTTAATTAGGCCCTTGCAAAACAATCAGACACAATTAGGAGGTAGGAGTCGATGAGATACAACTCATGAGCAAGAAGAGATTCTTTTGTATTTGATGATGGTTTTTAAATGCTCGTTTGATGCTTTTTCAGTCGAGTACTAGATAGAGGAAAGTGTGCACAGCTCTTATTGTGGCTAATAAAGCAGGTGACTTGCAGGTAAATCAGCAGGTGAGTCAGCACTGCCTTCCAATAAAAATGACTATTAGCTGGTAATTGACTTCCAAAGCATCGTCTGACGGGCTCTGGAAACAAGCTCTTAATTCTAAAGACATCCACAGTGCACCCTGCACGTCTATCAGGCCAAACAACTGGCAACATGCACGTTTTTATGGAAGCAAACTGCTTATTAATGCCAAATCCTGGAAGTATTGTCAGATGTGTGAAAAACCCAACAAGAAACATAACCATCCATGTATTATTCCATAGAAATTGACTCACATTATAAGTGGAATATTATTCATAACTATTTAGGTAATACTAACACTAGACATAGACATTTAAATATTGAATTAACTTGTTTTATTGCTTTTTTACATCCAGAAAAAGGTCACAGTTCATGTAGAAGACCTACTGTACCATCAGGTATGTTTAGCAAAGGATTGGCCCACATGTTTGCCATAAGCTAGCAGTATTAGTGAACATTATTCAAATGATCAAGCTTTATAAGACAACTAACATGGAAGTGTAAGTATGAAGTTACTTCACTGTGTCTGGTTGGATATTACCAACAATATCAAGTTTGATACTGTAAATAAAAAAAGTTTTTTATAAAAAATAATAAAAATATTAGTTAATATAATAAAAATAATAATAATGAATTGAATTGTATTATTATCAACCTTAATTTTTATGGGCAAAAAAAGTGGTATTACATGGTATTTAAATAGCGTTACAGACCTAAATGACCACAGATAAAAGATACTGCAGACTTCACCCTGCATTATGTACTGGATGTATTCTGCTAGGCCTCTATGAGCTGCAGTATACACCGTGGACCATATGACACATGTACACCTATAGTGAACTGTATTGATACTTCTATATTTGTATGTTTGACAGATCAAGACTTACTACACAAAATCACATGCAGCAGGTCTAGACCATAAATTCAAGACATATGTCCAAAGTTCATGTCCATTTGGCATTATGATCATTTACTCATTCAGCTTACAAATGCGTGTGTGTGTGTGTGTGTGTGTGTGTGTGTGTGTGTGTGTGTGTGTATGTGTATGTGTATGTGTGTGTGTGTGTGTGTGTGTGTGTGTGTGTGTGTGTGTGTGTGTGTGTGTGTGTGTGTGTGTGTGTGTGTGTGTGTGTGTGTGTGTGTGTGTGTGTGTGTGTGTGTGTGTGTGTGTGGTGGGAAAGGTGTGTGGAGGCAGTTCTGCAGAGATGCGCTCCAGTTGAGAACATGTGGCTCCTCTCACCCACAGCCATGTAGCCTGGCAGAGCACATGTCAGTGAGCGGGTTGGACAGAGCAGAGATTATAAGGCAGCCTGGTGTTTCCACTGGGCGCCCCCCCCGCCGGGCTACATGCTCTCAGCTCCCTTTGTCTGCTCTTAACCCGTTAAATCCTGTGGAAGAGCCCATTCACAAAAGTGTCACACACCCCGGGGATGCATTTTGTGTGGAAGAATGATCTTAAAGGGGTTACACAGCACTGCCACTGACTCCAGCCCCCCCACACAAACACATTCATTTGTTTCCCGGGGTGTTTGCAGTTTCAATTATTGTCAACTCCTAATGAGTTAATTTCTTGCTAAGGCCTTAAAACAACGTGCCCGTGTAGTCAGTCCACACCAACACCCTAACCCTAGGGATATGGACGTTTATTTTTTAATTTAGATATTATACCTCCTATTAGGTTAGTTCAAAGGTTGTAAAGTTGAACCTAATGTTTTTTATTTAATCGTAATATTATTGCTTTCAACTAACCTAATACAGTAATGTGAAATCTGTTGACATTATGCATTTAATTGAAGCCAACGTTTCAGTTTCCTCAGTGAAACCACAATTGGTTTGCTGTATTCCAGCATCAGCCACTGCTTTACTGCACCGTTGTGTTGAGCATACTTAGCAGCTGACTACATCGCGACTGTTTGTGTATTTGATGTGTTATGGATACAGATAACACACGCGGTACATTTTGCGGGTCCACTCAGAGAAAGTGTAATTATACTGCAGTAATGCCCTCCATGATTAATGATGTGGGCCTCTGAAACCAAACCATCGCGCCAATGGCAAATTACCACTATAAAAATAAACCATGATGTGAGCGGTTCAGCGGGGCCAGAGCACAAAATGTCTCTGGGTGAGTATTTATTCAAGGTGTGTGAGCGACTGCTCCAGTGACCCGATTAGTGTTGGGCCTCTGTTAGAGACCAGCTCCATCCAGATGAATGGTACGCAGCCCTGCAGTCTGACAGATAAGTGGGGTTTGTTTGTGTTTTTTAGAAAGGAAAAAGTCAGAGCCTCATATTTCTTTAAATGAAGTGCTAAGATAGTCTCAGCAACACCTTCACTGAGAGAAAGAGAATAAAAAGAAAGAAGCCGTGTCATATCAATTATTGTTGACATTGTCCTGTCGTCACTGCTCTGGAATGTGTTGCAAATGTACAGAAAAAAAGAAAAAGTAGAGTAAAAGTTACAATTCCTGAATACCTTGTGAAAGGAAAATCCTACATTCATCATCATCATCATCATCATCATCATCATCATCATCATCATCATCATCATCATCATCATCATCATCGAGTATACTGTTTATTTATAGTAGTATTGGCATCAAAATACACTATGTGGATTATGATTTTGATACATTAATATGTCTTGTAAAGCCAATAAAAGTGTTTCATTACTTTGTATACTCCTGCTGCATACTTTACTTAAATCTGAATCTACAAAGTAAGTAAAGCTATCAAGAAATACAATAATGGCTTCTAGAATACAGTATAGCATTCAGTGGAAATGCTCATGTAGCCTACAGTACTGGAGTAACTTTAGTTGTTAGTAACTCCATGTAAACTGCTCTGTCCTAAATTCCTCACAAAGGTCTGAGCACTGCAGTCAACTTCACGTTTCTTGTAAAACACTGCTCTGCGCACAACCACATATGATTAGTCCTCCACCCAACAGCAACACACACACTCACACACAGGCAGGCACACACTCCCTTCTTGCATGAAGAGCACTTGACTCGTTCCCAAATTGAACTCTTACGCACTCTCCTCGTATGAAAGAAAATGTATTTTTGTAGCCAAACTGCAGTGGATTGCTACATTGAGCGTGGCCCTTAAAGTAGCAGGGATTATGTGGTTAGGAATCAACGTTTACTGACGCCTGGGCCGGTGTCAGAAACATACTGTATGTAACACTAGGCAATTATTGGCCAGCGCATAATGATGTGTGTCAGATATATAGTCTCTGTATTTTCCAGTAAATCAGAGCAAGAGGTAATTCAGCAAGATTCATTTAGAATCTGTCATTAAATCAGATTAAAGTGAGTGATAAAACAAATGTACACACCATCCAAACATTTTTAAAGTACACTATAACGACTTGGTTACGGCAACAAAATAATATTTATAGCAGAGTAAGAATTGATCCATCAACGGTACATACTGTATGTTTCTTTTTCTGCTGCTGGAATCTGCTCTCAGATAACAGAGGGAATTCCCGAGTGGTAAATGAAGAGCTACCTGTCTGGACTTCACGCTACACTGACCATTACTCCAGTTATGACAGTGATTTTGTTTGTTGATAATTCATTTGTATGGTTTAAACTGGACTTTCACACTTTTAAGCAGTGTCTTCATAAATTCCAACATTCTCAAACTTAATTAAATGAGCTAAGAACAATGTTTTAAGCACAAATCCATCTAATCCGTCTAGTTTTATTGCACATTCAAACTGATAATTAATGAGCCATTAAATGCCAGGCCTGTGGTTTCTTAACGGGCATGAATTTGAAGTGTGCATGCATCTCAGCATCAATCAGATGCAAAGTTGACAAACGGCTCCGTTCCTTTTTTATTAACAATAAATCAAAGTGTGCACATGGCCGTCTCCCTGACAGAGATAATGAAAAGCAGAGGGAGAAATAGCCAAACATCATGTCGTATGTCCCAACAAACTGAGGATCAACTGTTTCCAATTAGGCTTACAAAGAGGCGTGCACCAAATAGAATGAACCCATCCACCCTGTGTCCTTTTGTACTAAAATAATAGTTTACAGGTTGCTGGTAAAAAAATAATTTCAAATACAAAGTCTATATTGAAGAAACTGACACGTTGACTTTAATTAAATGTATTATGTCGACAAATTACACATAACTGTATGAGGTTAGTTGAAAGCAATAATATTGAGTTTAAATACAAATATATTAGGTTCAACTAAATATTATTGCTTTCTAACCTAATACAGTTATTTGGAATTCATTGATATAATACATTTAATTAAAGTCAATGGTTCAGTTTATTCAGTGTATTTGTTTTATTTCCTCTCTTAAAGAAGATATGAGAAAATGCGTCCAAGTTTCTCTCTCCTTTCTCTCACTGCTTTTTAATCCGGTCACATCGCTGAGCAGGTGAATTCAGCCGGAGACTTTCCCACGGTCTGAGAGCAGATCACCGCCCGAGCCCTTCCTGAGGGCCGGCCATCTGTCCGCTCTGTTTGGAGTGTGTGAGGGGGTAAAAGCGTCAGCTGCATGACCAAATTCAACGTTCCAACACACCCCTCCTTCATGAAGAAAAGCCCAAAGCATCCATTCAACTCCACACACCACACACACAGACACACACACACAGACACACACACACACACACACACACACACACACACACACACACACACACACACACACACACACACACACACACACACACACACACACACACACAGCTTGTGCCCAAACACAAACAAATCAACAAACAAACAGACAGATGTGACTCCTCACCGACAGATTTGCAATCCAAAGCCCTCACACACACAGTAACAATTAGTTTGCCTTAACTGATCTGTTAAAAGTCCTTTTAAATATTAACACCAGCTCACATTTTTATGATAATAAAAAAACAAAGGAGTCCCGGTGAAAGAGCAGAACAGATTGTTTCCTTGCCCCTCTTTTCTGCGTAAAACATGAAAGTTGCTGTGTGAGAATCCTCATTAGGACGGTATCGGCCTCTCAACAAAGCAGTTCAGCACATACACCTTGACCTTTGCCCCCTACGAGGATAAATCATCTGACTCCCACAGAACAAAACAATCTCACCACAAAGCAGCTCAAAATGTAGCCCGGCAAATCTGAGAATATCATCGCTAAAATCTCACAATAAAAAAAAAGAAACACATCTTACTCTGAATTGCCACGATCATGTGACGCATTTCTTTCTTACTGGAGCACATGCTGCCACCCCCAGCCCCAAGCGTCCCCCCTACTCTTTTTTTCTTCCCTCCTCTTGCTGATCATTTTATTCCCCCTCTCAAAGGGCGACTCTGCCGCTGGTGGATATGGTCCTCGCCCCGGCCTGATGCATTTTTAAAATGCGTGACATTGCCTCTGTGGGAGCATGAGAACGGAGCTTCCTCAATAGTAGGGTCCCCATACCCGGCCCGTAACCATGGAAGCAGATGCCTGCCCTCCCGGCCCTCCTTACCTCCTGTCGATCGCAGGCTGGGAGCTGCTCTGGCTGTGAAAAGAAGCTGCGCCTGCCTTTCTCCTCGCTCTGACCGAACTTGCCCCCCTCCTCAAAAGGAGCCATTGAACGGGTCACCGGTCTAGACTTGTTTGCACGGTCCAGGGAGCAGCCTTGATGTAACCCTTGCTCTCTCCTCTCTCTCTTTCTCTCTGAGCCTGCCACAGCAGCCGCCCAGCGACTGCAGACTGTGGAGGGGTGGCGGGGGGACATTGGAGACGTGGATTTGAAAAAGAGCCCGTCCGATTTTGCCATTGTGCCTTTTCATTCATCGATCGAATGAATATCGAACCTTCTGTCCCTGTGTGTGTGAAACGGATAGCTTAGCAAGCATTCCCCCCCTCTCCTCGCAGGTCTGCGGGCCAGAGCTGTGATTTCTTTTACTATTAATTGTAAGAATTGTATTTTACACATTTCTTTCCTTTTTAATTATTCCTGCTGCCTGATGCAAGAAACACATAAAAGAGGTTTAATGCATTTGTTCATTTTGGATCATTTGATGAGTTTTGTTTTCAGCATACACTTATTTTAATTCAATTGAGTTATAAATGAAATTGGTACATCCGTGCAAAATACAAAAAATCATGTAATAGTGCAAACAAACATAACATGTTTGTGTTATAATGAATCAAGTAATAAGCCACTTCCATTTGAAGCAATCCCAAGCAATTATATATATTACATTTTTGATGGATTTGCAACATCTAAAAATAAATTGGAACCTTTTATATTAAATACTGAAATATTATAGGGAAACAAAACTATCTATAACTTTAAACTGATGCTTGATTCCTTAAAGCTGCTAGTAATTTCATCTACCATTATCTTTATATAGAGAGAATTAAGATCAACACTAAAATGATTGCACTTCCTCCAAACTGATTTTAAAATGAAGTCACCAGACCCATAATTATAATTGAAAACACACAAAGAAATCTAAGTCTTGTCATCAAGCACAATTACTTACAACGAATGATCATTTCAGGGCTGATATGATGATGTGTTTGTATGATCATGAAGCAGTAAATGGTATAGGTGCATTTTACAAGGAGGCAGCTTTACTAAAAGGTGAGATTATCAATGTCAACATATCAATAATGTTCAATCAGCGCTGAGGCCACTGATACGGGCACTATTATCTCATTCATAACCCAAACTCATCCTCTTGTTGAATGGACATATTATGGTATTACTTAGCACCAAATACTTTTCCTTTAATATTTAAACTGATTTAGAAAGAAACAATACTATTCCATTTTTTTTTTTAAATAACCTTACACATAACATTTTTGTAAAATAAAAGCATTAATTAATTTCAAATGATTACATATATAGTTTAACCTATATAAATATTTTATTTATTTAAATACCATTATGGTAACACATCTTTATATTTTAACTGAATTTGTTATGCTTTCTAGGAAATACATATATGTGTGTGTGTGTGCGTGTTGAGTTGCATGATGACAGTTAAAAAAACACAGCTAAATAAGGTTGGAAATCAATTGTAAATCATGCAGACAAAATGCTGAGATGAGGAGCAGGTTCAGCTTCCATGCTCCGTTTGACAGGTTGCTATGCTGAGGGGGCCGGAGGGGGCCGGAGGGGGCCGGAGGGGGACAGAACGGGGCAGAAAATGAGCAAATTCAAAGGCAGAGGTAGGAAAGCAAAGGAAGCAGTGAAGTAAGAAGGCAGAGGCATTGTGTGAGCACGAGCATCCAGGCTGCTCCCACACTGAGAGCCAGGCCGGCCTCTAAAGTACATCCACACCACGACACCATCCACCCTGCAGAACAAGGGCCACGGCAGGGGACAGACATCGCTTTATGGGAACACATACGGAATAATTAAACAGACTGAAAAGCAGCGTTTCGGACAAGCAGCAAAAATAATGTAACATTTAGTCTGAGGTTTAAGTGATGAAGATTTACTGGGGTTATTATCTGATAAATACATCTTGACAATTTTAATTATTCTTTGTCTGCTAGTTATGTATTTTGTATCATATATTTGTTATATATTAATACAGTGTACTAAAACTAGAGTGGAAATGATTGATATTTTTCATTTGGTTTTAAACTAAAATGATAGAAAATATATAAAGATAAGATATTATATATAATATAATTGTTATTTGCGATTTCTATACTTAAAAGGAAAATAAAGATAGGATGTAAACAATTATAAGAAATAGAGAAAGAGTCCTCCAAATAATGCAGAACATTATTAGAGCCGGCTGAGAGTAGCAGAACAATGGTGGAGCAGGGTGGGGGGGGGACGTCTCACACACCGACAGCGAAACGCTCAACCTTCCTGTCTCATATCACACACACACACACACACACACACACACACACACACACACACACACACACACACACACACACACACACACACACACACACACACACACACACACACACACACACACACACACACACACACACACACACACACCCCCCCCAGCTGGAGACGGTGGCAGCAGAATGCCGTGCTGCTCCACCTCTCCCCGGTATCAGCAGCACTCACGCATCATTACAAGGCAGAGAACCCCCCCCCCCCAAGAGCAGAGTTTGTGGGATGAGGGGTCCCTGCTCCCTAGTTAGTTGGCAGACCCCCCCCTCACACACACACCTTAGTTTCTCGAATGCAGAAACGATGTGAACCTTATGAATATCACTTACATGTGACATCACTGTTCGTTTGTACATCTGTTCATTATCCTTGTATTCTTATATGAATACAAAATTACAATAAACTGCATTATTTCCAATCCAAAGTATTTCATTTTACATTCGATTTTAAATGTTCATATTGTATTACTCCTGGCTGCACCATTATGTGTATTGAATTTCTTCATATACTTTCCTTTTTATTTTAATGATACTGTTGTTGCATTGTTAGCGGGGCTTTAGAATGAAGATGTTCATTGCCAAAACTACAGCAGAGCTATTGTGCATATGACAAATGAAGCATTTCAATCTTTTAATATTGAATCCGTTTTAGCAGAGCACAGACAGTGTTGATTTCTGCTTTGGGTATTTCATGTTTGACTATGAATATAAGATTTCACAAGTTAAAGTCAGCAGTACTTATAGTTTATTACCAAGAATGCATCACATCTTTTTCTAATACACTCAATAAAATATTAGAAATATGGTATCTGATGACATAAAAAACATTGATTGGTCGACCTTGGCCTTGTTAACATTTTAAATTAATTTCTGTTATTTTACCAAATTGAATACGATAAGTCATGATCACAAACGTGGAAAGATTATTTTCAGTTTTAATATATTAAAAGTCAGAGTAATATGTCCATTGAACAACGTCATGAGTTTTGGGTTGTGAATCAGTGATTACACATCATTGATATGTTGACATTGATATCTCACCTTTTTCTAAAGCTGTCATTGAAACTCTACCCTGCTACCTCTCTGAAAAACCCCTATGAATACAAAATAAATACAGCATATGCAATCAAATCTGAATTCCATTAGTGTCAGGGTCTTAAAAATGTCGAAGGCCTCTCAAACAGCATTAGGACTAAAACGGCCCTGAAATCTAAACTAATGAAATTCTTTAAGGGTTGTCCGGGTGACGGACTACGGCGATTCAAAGGCGTGAACAAATCCAGAGAGAAATGATCCCTTTAAATAAAGAAATTAAATAAAGTAAATTAATAATTAAACAAAGGAATAAAATGTGTGAGGAAATGTTACTGCAGGCTTTACAAAAAGCTGCTGTGGTCAAAGAGGAACATCTGGATAAGATTTCATGTAAAATAAAAGGCAAAGTCTACCCCCACAGCAACAGATCAGAGCACCACAAAAACTCAAAATCTGCCCAAGTATATTCGTCTAATGTCTAATCAGAATATGTCTGTACACTCGATTTAAGACATAATGACTTAAGAAGTAACAGCGAGATAAAAGGCCTTATTCTTTTTAGACAATGCATCTTAAGTATCTTGAAAACATCTAATTTTGAGTTGTATCTCAGATTTGTTATCATTTCTATTGGAAAATCAGAAGACAGAATACTTTTGATCATGTGTGGGTTATTTTGTCACACAACATTTCCTGATTCTGTTCAAATATATTTCAAAATAAGTTTACCCAGCTTATTACAAGATCTGATTTATCCAAATCCATACCATTTAATTCCAAGAGATCTTACCAAGCAAACTCTCACTTGTTCTATTGGCAGATTACTTTACTTATTACAAACAAATTATGTTTGCTTTTTTCTCGAGCAGCATTTTCCCCAGTGTCTCCTCCTTTCAGTGATCTGTGTCTCCTCCTTTCAGTGCTCTGTGTCTCTTGTCAGGGCACAAAGGCCTGTCTCCCCCTCAGGTCAGGCCCAGAGGCTGCTGCAGACACCATCAAAATGTCCTCACCTCCCTGAATCCTAAACATCTTCATTACACTATCATGCTCCTACTATTCCACTACATTTAGCGACACCGGCCCCTCGTGTAGACCCCAGCCGGGGACCAGAGGCTCCAGTTATTTGTGTCGCGGCGCACCATCACTGTCACTAAAGTCAAACATTAAGCCGCGGAAGGTGAATTGGAACAAAGGGCCCCTCACCATAACCACTACTTGAAGCACTGTTTAATTAGGTGTAGAGCAACAAATCCTCCCCATTCAGCGGCCGGACACTTGTGCTGTTGGAGTGTATGGTGGCTGAAAGACCCCCGTCATAACACTTAGAGGAGTGTCCCCTCCCTCACAAAGACACACACTGATTCACTAATGCGTGTGTGTTAACAAGCCCATCGTCTGCTTCTCTAACGCATTGTCTATTGAATGGGTGCTAATGGAGAGACAAAACAGCACACACACACACACACACACACACACACACACACACACACACACACACACACACACACACACACACACACACACACACACACACACACACACACACACACACACACACACACACACACACACACACACACACACACACACACAAACACGCTGCTCTTTTTATAGCCTGAGAACAATTGTTTCTATACGTTGAAACATACCATGCTTCAGCTTGGCAGATATGTATGTATACCTGTATAAATGTAAAATGACTAATAACAAAGAAATAACAAGAATAATCCTTTAAATAAAGAGAAAATAATGTCTAAAGCAATTTTGAGACAGAAATTTGCCAGACAATTGTTGTTAAATTTAATATCATTTAATATATTTAAAACTAAATAAAAATATGAAACACAAAACTGTAAAATAGGCTGTCACGCAATTCCTGCAATCTTTGAAAATTAGGAATGTTTTATTAAAATACTCCCCTAATTTTTACAGCAGGTTGGTATTTCATTTAATTGAATAGGAAAAGCAAGTTTCCCCTTTTTTGTTATTTCATCATATTTTGTGTTTTTTTAAATGTAGCAAATCACTGAAATAAGTCAGAGACAATTTCAAATATGCTGGAAACAAAATAAAATGCTTATTCTTTACGATACGAATTGAAACTCTTCAGGCACACGTTGGGCAACTGTGTCTGAAACACAAAGTAACTGAGATTGGATTTGGGTGGTGGGCTCTAATCCTGAAGGACAAAACAGGAATATCCACCGAGACAAATGCGGTTTGATGGTTCCCCATTGCTCGATGGAGCCGCTCCGGCCCGGTCTGGGAGGCCCATTGTGTGTGAAGGAAACACACTCACACTGCATTAGAAACAGGACTCCTCACACACACTCAGGACTCACAGACCGCCGGGAACCTGATCTGCATTCTCCCAGGGGCAATGCACAACCCTAACATAACTTTTACAGTATTTATGTGCTGCAAAACCACTAAAAATAACATTAAACCTGATTTGATTGCCCACATATAAATTGTTTTAATTGCTGCTGTTCTAAAAAATATATAAATATACATTTTATGGCATTCTTCTTTTAATCCAGATGAATACACTAAAGTCACATTTAAATGTTAACTGTAATAAAATAAAATGTGACCCCTCTTTAAATTTGATGTATGTATGTGTTACATCATTTTCTGGCCTTTTCAACCATAAATCGCATTTCAATAAACTTGCGGTCAAAGTTATCGAGCATCATCATCTGGGTATGATATTTTTTCTTTTGTCGGGGGGGGGGGGGGGGCAAAAGAGTGAAGTAAGGGTTGATCAAATAAAGGATCTGAGAGGGGAACAGAGGAGTGTGTTGCAACAGAGGCCTCTCTCTGGATTAAGTGAGGCGGTGTGTGAGACAGTGACTGAGACTGTGTTCACAAGTGCTCAACTGTATCTAATTGTGTGAGTGCAATTATGAGCATCTGCTTTTTTCATCTCTAGTGTAAGTAGTGTGTGTGTGTGTGTGTGTGTGTGTGTGTGTGTGTGTGTGTGTGTGTGTGAGTGTGTGTGTGTGTGTGTGTGTGTGTGTGTGTGT
Source organism: Gymnodraco acuticeps (assembly GCF_902827175.1). Taxonomy (NCBI): domain Eukaryota; kingdom Metazoa; phylum Chordata; class Actinopteri; order Perciformes; family Bathydraconidae; genus Gymnodraco; species Gymnodraco acuticeps. The sequence continues at coordinate 5,595,387 of NW_022990501.1, forward strand.
GTGTGTGTGTGTGTGTGTGTGTGTGTGTGTGTGTGTGTGTGTGTGTGTGTGTGTCGCAGCTGAAATGTGCCATGCTCTCAGCTCCGTGGTGCGGGGGGGGGCCGAGGCCGGGCAGTGCCTTTAAGACAGCTCGAGGTCAGCCCAAACACTGGCAGCTATTCATGACCAGATCAAGTTGATGTGAGATTCTGTCCCTACTCTGCCCCCCATTTCCATATGAATGTGGAATATGCTAAAGAAAAACAAGCAGGATCCTTGTCCCATGCAGGGAGCCTCGGCAGGCTGAGAAAACACCCATTTTGCAGGAAACACTGTACATCCTCCCCCCTGGCAAATAACAGGCATATTGGCATCATAAGCACATTTTGATAGAATCATTTTAAAAAAAGGGGAAAACTGCATCCACTTACACACACACACTCTTTCTCTCTATCTTCTCTCCACACACATTTAAACTCAGCCAAGGTCAACACAGCTTATCCAGACAAACACAATTGCTTACAGATATTTAGAAATGCTTTATCATGAATAGACACACGAGAACAGCTCCATGCAGCTCCTTCCAGCCCCGGCAGAGAGGCGGTAGCTAGACAAAGGGTTCGTCCTGAAAGACTAACAGCAGGGAGCTGAAACGGCAATGAACGTGATGCACAGATGTACACATCGAGAAGAAGCATAAAGCTATGATGGAGAAACAGCAGACGTGAGAGTGAAAGTGAAAAACAGATCTGCATACCCTGAGAGTCCTGTATCCTCGGCTACCTGCATCAACACACCCTCCACGTGCTGCTGCGTGATGTGGGCCTCTGCTAACACTGACAATGTCACAATATGTAGCTGTTTAAAGGTGGGCTCAAACCCAGAGAGGAGGCCATCTATTACCAGGAGGGATGATGGGGGGTCAGAGCACCCTAAAGCTACATCAGCTGGGAGCCCCACACACAGATACAAATGAACATCCAGATTTACTCATGTTTCCTGTGAAATAAGAACAGGTTTTTCCTACCCTTTATGATGTCAGAAATAATAAGTATTTCAAATATCTTTTTGCAGATGTTGCAGCAGTTATTGTTCACAAACCAGAATCATATTCCGTTTGTATTGGCGGTTCTTTGACTTCTGATAAACAATAATTATAATGTATATTACATATTTTTTGAAGCGTAACTATCATAAACGTTGCCGTTTTTTCAACATCAACCGAAATCAATGTAATTGCAAGAAAAACGTATTAACTAAATCAAAAATAATCAATTCGTTACTGATGATAGTAACCAGATTATTATTTTTTTAAATAAACAAACATCGACATCTTAAAACGTATTTAAATGAAAGAAAATAAAATGCATACCAATGTAATTTTGGAAAAAGGAAATAACCTTTCACTTTGTATGAGAGCAATCCGAAAGAAAAAACAGAGGTTCAATAAATGCAGGGTCTTTTTCCAAAAAGACTTTGGCATCGCTATTTTGACCTGGAATCTTACTGGATTAACAAAGTAACAAATGGTAACCCTAGCTCTCTGAAACAGAGTCAAACAGCCTGCTTTTCTGAAACAGCATTCCTAAGTAATTTTATTATGTGCAAGTAAGTGCATTAAATGGAAATTAAGTTAAACTCTGTCAGAGTAATGACTGACACTGTCTCTCAACTGAATCATGCTACAAGATCTGCATCACTGGGGGACAGACACATGTGCATGTTCATGTTTTTACTTTTGGAATAGCGATTTAGAATGCAGGGACTTGATACCTACAGTACCTGATGTAACACACAGGTGATATGTGTAACATCCACAGAACCTGGTGATATATAACACATTTTGACTATGCTTTGTTACAGTTTCTTGTTGTGATATATTGTGGAGCTAAAATAATCTGTCAAATAAGACAAGTTGATCCATGAACATGTTTGGCGTCCCTCCCAAACTAAGCTTAAAGCCAATTCTAATGTATCTTATGATTGTATGCTAGCTATTTTAAACAGTAGTGGATGCATTCATGAGGCATTGAATATCCCATCCAAATTTTAAAAGGTATTTTTCAATTGTTTGACTTTTTGTAGCCAGATGATTAATAAAGAAAATAATTGGAATCATTGAAAATGAAGGATAGTTTCGGCCATAATGTGAAATCTGGAACAAAAATGTTCCTGTTTGATGTTTCAAGGACCCTGACAACAGTTTGAAAAAAGACTTTCTGTGATGTTACAGCAGTGATTTATTTCACTTGTGCAGACACCAGTCCGGTCTGGTTAGCATCAGCCCAGCGGCAGCACCTGTGCCCAGGCCTTACTGTATTTACCCTGTGATAATCACAAAGGGGATCGCAGATTGTATTTACAGTGAGCGCTCTTTGAAGATAAAACATAAAGTCTTATCTACAAAGAGAGCTCACTCCCGTACGGATCAAAAAGTTACAAGAGAGTCAAACAGATTAAAAACATGAAATGTTTGTACAAGATTTTAAATCATCATGTCCAAACACAATCAAAGAGAACCCACAAAAAAGATTGTGGAGGGACAGAAAAGGGAGTCTTGATTTTACCCTGGTCTTTGGACAATGTCCTACTGGGCTGTTCTGGTCTCCACTGAGTCATAGTGTCGACCTCTGCCAGCTACACAAACAGTGAGAGAGAACATGACATCAGCCCTCTATCATGCACTGGATACACCCGAGGCTCACGGTTCAGCCGGTTCAAAGCCTTCCTGCAGATGGAGGCCAACGCTAACTCCCTGAGAAAGATATTTGACTATTAGGGTTCACATCCTCCTGTATGAAGTCTTCTATAGCAGGACACTGAACATGAGTTTCTCTAAATGGTGTGTTGCTTTAGTGACATATTGTTGTAGATCGACCCAGAAGGGATTTTAATGTAATTTAGATTCCTAACCAAAAACCGATAAAAAAAAACCCTAACATCGAGACAAAGGGAATTGGAAATAGTAAAATGCAAACTCATATCTGAGTTTAAGGATATTTAAGGACAAATCAGTGTATGTGTTTGTAAGTGAATGAGATGCAAAAGTGCAGTTAATGTAGAAATGGTTATCAAATCAGTCCATTAACCATTATCCTTCATTTTACAGTTACATTTTTAAAACGTCCCCCAAATTGCCTGCATGCCTAACACACTTTGAGTGTCATAACAATTACATGGGGATCGTGTTACAGTTTGGTCTTAAGCAGATTCTTTTGGGACACTATGTTGACAGGGAGATTAACAACGTTTCACCATGCTGGATTTGAATAATAAGAGAATAGCGTCTCTCTCCAGGCATGTGGAAAACGCTGCTTGCTGACCTGTAATAGACTAACCTCAGCAGGAGTAAACACAAACACAAATCTCTCTTCCCTTCGGCTGTCCAAGCAGGAGGCATTAATTCCAGACAATCACCACGTCTGCATTTAAACACATCTCATTACTACCACCCAATGTCACACCCTTCAACAGCTAACATGCAGAAATGATTTTGTTTCAGTTCAATAACCAGCACCCAACAGATTCTATGACTGTGTAGTGTTTTTTTAACTGGTGAATGAAGTGTCATTATCACAACATAAAACCCATGACCCTTAAGGGCAATTCTCATTTGACCTATAACATGAAAAACAGCAGTTTCTGACAAATATAACCTTGTCTAACTGAAAGAGAGTGAAGGCTGGTGGAAGAAAAATAAACTGTAGTCCGCTACGTACAGTCACGATCTATTCATTGCTCCCGTTTAATTTATTTTGGGTGCATAATCCTTTCAGTTTCAATGGCAAATTTAACAGTCCCCAAGGCCTTAGCACCAGACTGGTCAATACAAAACCAGACAACTAATTACTGAGCGCACATTGCTCTCCTCTACCCCTACCTCCCCCCTTTATCTCTCCCTCATTCCTCCCTCTCTCCAGCAGCTGTGGGGTTCATGTACACAAGAGCAGCAGTCCGCCAGTATTAGGTTTCCACTTCCCAGATCTCCCTTAAAAGCCTGTCCCATAATGGCCCTTCAGTCACACAAACACGCATAGGGTTTCATACAAAAAAAAGCACACAAAGTTGGACAACCACATGTAAATATGTACAGACATTCACTCGAGCCATATTGAAGATTTGTGAAATATTCTGCCTACATCTGTTTTTTCTATGAAAAAAACACATTGGATTTCCTAGTTGTTTAACAACGCTGGCGTAAATTCTCATGTTAACAACCAGAGAGGCAACCAAACAAATCTCCATAATGTCTAGCAGTAAAGCAGTAGATTTAATGGCGTGTAATTAGCACGTAATTGAAACCTTGTTTTAAGGTAATAAATGAGCACAACTTGACAGGCTGTTCAGCTAATAGAAATACAGCTGACCTACACCTGAGCTTTAGAGTGTTTAGAAGAGAAATAAATCCATCAGATACAATTAATCGGCAGCTATTTTGATAACCAATACAGTAACTTTCACCCCTAAACTAGCATTTTGGCTTTTTTAGTGGATGCATACAATGTGGAAATTGAGCCTCTGACATTAAGGCTACGTTTACACGGAGACGAAAAACGAACCTTAGTCGATATCAAAAAAGTCTTCCGTCCACACGGAATCGCCTCAAGAAACGTGTCCGTCCACACGAGACACTCGACCCGCTGGAGACGCTGTAGTACATATGCCGGGCCTGTAAGTGGCGCTTGCCACAAAATACACCTGAACTGAATTTCAAAATAAAAATAACCGGAAACAGACGTAGGCATTTCGAGCGATTACCCAAGATCCTCAGCTATGGTTTAAGCTCGCTGATTGGATGGTTTAGCATGCATGCGGGGATTTGGTGTTTATGTGATGTGAAATCTGAAAACGTTTTTTAAAAATAAAATAATACTTTATTCCGAGTGTTCTTGCTTTACTCTTTGAAAGTCATCATAACGGCATTGTAATACACGGTTCAGCTGTATTACATATTACAGATCTGCCGTAGTTCTTTATTTATAGAGCCCTGATGAGAAGACCTTTGGAAAAACTGGAAGAAATGCCACCGAAACTGAATACTTGACGTGGATCATAAATATATCAGCAATTAAACAACATCTTCAATTTATTTTCACACAATACGTATCCTTGCAGTATCAACACTAATTCGGCTGACTTTTACATTTGATCTAATTCGTAGATAGGTTATATTTACACCATAACGGTGCACAGCTGATATAAAAGGACTTGTCGTTTTTAAAGATATTACTGATTTTCTTTGAATATAAGAATGTAAATAATGAGTCTGAAATAATATAGCAATATGCTGTAAAATTATGTGAAAACATGAATAAAACTACACATCTTCAGATGTTGTACATACATAAGTGTCCTACACTAATAATTCAAAGTTACTAATGGCTGTGTGTACCTTGTGTGCACGTGATTGAATTATTGTTTTTATGTGTTATATTTGATGAAAAAAATATTAAGAGTACATACTTTCATAGGGGGAAAGTAGAAGGTCTGTGATAGAAATATAGAATATAAAAAATCAAGAAGATACTATAATGGCGCGTTTCCACTGCAGGCCTCGCTCGGCCTCGCTCGGTTTGGATAGGCCTTATTAGGCCCGGCCTCGCTTACAGTTTAGGAACTGGGGTAGTTACTATAGTAACGCAGTGTAGGCGGAGCCGTGACGTCATCTTCAATGAGCACCCCAAAAAACAACACAGCCGTTAGCTCTTAGCACTCAGAGCTCACAGCTCACAGCTCTTCATATCTGTTCAGAAACTAGACAAAAGTTAAACAAGTACAAACCACAGACTGCCTGTGTCATGGCGAATACAGTCGCTGGTTTATTTATGTCTGTATAGGCCGTTGTTGTGAGTGTGGACGGTCGGAGCATATATAACGTTAGCTTAGCCAAGCTCCGTTTAGAAAACACGCATTTTAAAAGGGGTTTTCGCCTGCCGTCTGTCTGCAGACTTGTCAAAGCATGAATTCATAGTTTTTACTAACCGGTATCAGTATGTTGTTACTTTGGCATCATTTTGAAACGTGTATTACAATTAAATCACAGTCAACTATGTTCATTTTGTTGTAGTTGTAGCCCTCTTACCAGCGATTCTCTCTCTAGTTTAGCATACTCAGCCTGGTTGTTCCTGGCCCTAGAACCACGATTTAGTCGGGCCAGAAAAAAGGTGAAAAAGTAGCCCCGGGCCAAAACTAGGCCAAGTGGAAACGCAACCAAAAACGGGCCCCGCACGGCTCGGCACGCTTAAAGCGAGCGACCCGCTGCAGTGGAAACGCGCCATTAGTGATCTCTACAATAAAAGAGTTTAGTGCAGGATGTAAAAATATATTAATAGGAGGATGTGCAAAACAGACAAACTAATTAACCTTTATTAACACATTAAAGAATACTTTAGATTAAGTTCTTCTTTTAAATAAGAAAAAAACGTTGGGGGTATCTATCTACAGATAAATATTAAGCCTGCCAAAGTACTTAACGTCTAATATATTGCTTTCCTGCAATGTTAACTATGTTGAAGTACTTATTTTAACTGATATTATACATATGAATATGTTATATTATACACCTCCTCTTTTTTTTGTATTACTTGTAGTACTGATACCGTCCACTAGACTCCTAGTTACGTCGCGAGCTGCGTAGATGATTTAAATTACCGCAAAATAATCTGTGACGCATTTGTGTGTATTGTGGGTATTGTGTTTGTTTCCCGGGGAAACCCTCACAAGAAACACCGGCTGTTGTTATGCCTGCTGTGACGTTAAGTTGCCTCTTGTAATTATGCCTTTACAAGCTTAAAAGTTGTTTTTATCATCTGAATTTGGCGAAACAAGTTTAATATTCTTAAAACCAAGACTTTGTTTATTTCAAATCAGATGAAAACAAACTGTCACGGACCCTGCCGTGTTATCTATGATTACTATGCTTTTTATTCATAATTTCAGTGGGAGGGAGGGGGAGTGGTGCTGAGGAACAGCAGAGTGCGGGCTGACAGGTGTCTGTGTTGACATTCCCCTTATTGTGGAATAAGGGGAATGCAGAGACTGGCTACAAGTGTTTTAGGTTCAAGTTGGACAACTAATGTCTGGGTTAGTGTTCATGACTTCATGTTTATGTCATCTTAATGGTTTATCTCAATACACACACATTTTCCATGCTTTCCAATAGTTTTAAATAGTTGTATTCCACTGTTTAATAACCTGTTCAATACAAACATGCCACTTGTAAAAATGAAATAACATTTCTGTGAACTGATATTTGTTTAGTGAGCTTATTAGAGGATGTTCCCATTTTTTGGGGATGTTCCCTTTGATTGTAAAATGTCAATGAAGATGTCAGACTTAGTATATTTGTTAATAATTACATACAACACATGGCATTTTTGTGTGTGTGTGTTCCAAGTGAATCTGCGGCCCCCTGGTGGCCAGTACATCAATGATGTGGCCCCCACCACCATCAAAGTTGCCCATCCCTGATGTAGATAGTATAAGAAATGTGCAGAATATGACAGTTTAATGGTGGAGGTATACACACATATTGATAGATGTCTTGTAATGCACTGTTGAGGAACCTCAGCTGCTTTATTACTCGTTTCCATTCATGTCAATTGCAGATAAATGTTTAGTCTTCTCAAGCACCAACTATCAAATATCTCTCCTGATTGTTGGCACTTGACAATCACCTTTCCCTGAATTTTACTCGGGTGTAACTAAAGTCTGATTTAAAATAAATACCAGGTTAACCTCTGAATTGTAGTGGAATAGAATTACAAAGTAACAATGACCTGTCATGTGGGTATATATTAATGCTGCGCATTATGGACACAAGCGATTTTCACCCATTTATTAATTATATGTTTTACATTTGATAACACCAATGTGTTTAATACTGGCAACTTCTAATTGTGGGAAAAACGAAAACGTTCAGTAGAGACGTCCCATAGAACATTTTGCGAAACACAATGGCCAGCATGTGTAGTTCTGGGGGGGCGTTCGATTCCAGTTTTAGATAGTCTGGCGTGGTTTTGTTCCATTTCAAACAGCTGTTTGACGCTCGGCGTAACCTTGGTGCACTGCCACTCCAACATCCAATCCCAGAGCTTGAAGATTAATCACGGGGATAAACGATAGCTGGGGATTATGGGTAGTGTAGTGTCTTCGGCCATTCTAAACTCAGAAATGTTTTTCGGATTTTATATGGCATTAACACCATATCCCTACATGCATTACGGCTAAAACATCCAATCAGCGAGCTTAAACCATAGATGAGGATCTTGGGTAATCAGTTCAGTGGCTGGGTATCTACGTCTGTTTACGGTTATTTTTATTTTGAAATTCATTTTCTGACGGACGCCAAACAAGCCCGAGATTATGGAATTAAACAAATAAATAAAAACAAGGATAATTGTGTGTTATTGGTGAGTAAATAACAGTGTGTTATTTAGAAAAGAATAACAAATTAGAAGGAAAAAAAGATTTAAAAAAATACAGATTTCAGTATTCTGAGGCTCTGAGCCCCATTTCTTTTCCTCACAGACGACAACAAAAGTCCGACATTATACGATTTAAAATATCCACGATATATAGCCACGATTTTAATAATAATCGTGGCTTGATATTGAGTAAGAACATGTTTTTATGAACCCCACAGCTTCCGATGTTCCAAGACCCGAACGGACAAAAAGACGTGCTGCAGGCACGAAACATACTACCAATAGAAATACATTGCTTTTAAAATCGTTCTGTGTGACACGAAAAAAAGGGGAAAATCGTGTTGGTGAACACGAATCAATAGATTAAATGTTGTGACTATAACACGAAATGCCGTGAGACCGGGTTGTAGATTTTGCACTAACATCTGTAGCATGGTCAGTAGCGTCTGGAGCACGAAAGCAACCCTGTGATCCGTCATTGTTGTTGTTGTTGGCGAAACACATCAGCAATGACGCGGGGGTGAGCAGCAGAGGTGGGGGGAGGCGGGGCTATGGCGTCATCGTTATCAGGAAATGATCGTATAGGACGTACACACGGAGCCGTTTGCCCCCCCAGAGCGTTTCGTCCGCAGATCTACCCACCTTGGGAGGCGTTATCGTTTGAGGGCTCCGTTTCCGCGGTTCCGTTATGGCCTTGTGTGGACGAACCGTCCATCCATACGATAGAGAACTGTAGCGGATACAACCCGTTTTGTCTCCGTGTAAACGTGGCCTCAGTGCTTATTGTGGTTTTGGAGTAGATGAGAAAGAACTTATCCTGTGCTTCCCATGAGTAAACACCCCGGCTGTGACAATGATAACACGGCCATGATAGCATGCTCCGTGTGTTGTGTGGTGTTGTGACTGCTGTGCTTTACAGCCGCCCTCTACAAACAGCTTTGATCACGAAGCAGCTCACAAAGCTACTCAGCACAGCCCCTAATTTGCTGGTGGGTTTAAAGAGTTCCCCAGTTAAGATCACTTCCTTAGATAATGGGAAGAGTCGGCCCCCCTGTGACCTGAGTGGAGTGTCCTTTGTCTCACTCCTAATGTTTGCCTTAGCCCATTGTGTCTGCATTATTCAGCACCTCCACCCCCCCTCGCAGCACAGCTTTGACGCGACAACCCCGCTGCACCACACTGGACTTCCCTGAAAGTAGAATCACTAAGTGTATGGAAGCCATTTCCCAGTGTCCCCCACCCCCACCGAGAGGTTGACATGGTTAAAGAAGCACACACACACACACACGCCACTGATGTGCAAAAATATGTAAATTGGATGCACCAAAGCAAAGCAGAACAAACGGATATAAGAATTTAGTAAAATATGGTAAAGTGGTGTAGTGTTGACGCATTTTAGTAGATTGACCCCGGAAATTAGTATCACAAGGGCTCCCTCATCAAAAAGCAAGGGAATTTGTATTGGATTTTGGAATATTGCAGAGATTAAGATCTTTGGCAAACACATATTTATGATACTTCCACGTTTCTTTCAGCAGGATAATCTCCACATATTAAATCCACTTTTATGACTTTTGAAGCTTAAATGCTCTTCAGGACGGTCACGTGACTTTGTATCGCCAATGCTAAGCTAAAGGCAGATGTGTGGTTGGTGTAGTTACGTTTAGTAGTCTCATTTAGACACTTGTTAACTTATGCCATTTTTACTACACATTAATGTGTTGTGCATTCTCTAGCTGGCAAATATTTTATGTGGCAGAACAAAATGTGAAAAACTCTGAGGCTTGTTATACCCACTGACCTTATCTCAGGCATCTAACCAAAAACCCTTCCAAAATGTTTTGACTTTGAGAGATGCTTAAATGAGGAGGCTAGAAATACTGGGCTTTACACAAATACACACACAAACATATACACAAAAGAAGAATGTCAGCATTTTGTAAAACAAGGTGTTTGAAATTTTATTTAGCATCCTTTCACTTATCATAAGAACAATTTAAAGGCAGAGAAAAGGGTGTCTTAAAGCAGGTGGGGGAAGGGACAGAAATGGAGCTTGTCCACTTTCCTCCTTTTCCTTTCTTTCTCTCTGCTTTGTGTCAGTTAGGACAGCTGGATCAGAAATGGATCACTGGCAAGTCGCCATCACAGACATGACATCACCCCCTTTATACCAACCCATTGGGGGCCATTTGTGCTGGAATTGAATGCTCTGTGTGTGTGTGTGTGTGTGTGTGTGTGTGTGTGTGTGTGTGTGTGTGTGTGTGTGTGTGTGTGTGTGTGTGTGTGTGTGTGTGTGTGTGTGTGTGTGTGTGTGTGTGTGTGTGTGTGTGTGTGTGTGTGTGTGCACGTGCATGTCCATGCATGCAAGCTGAAACTTTTTGTATCACTTCAAAAGACCAACATGTTGTTTTACTTTTTTCTAATTCATATGTTCATCATAAGTTTAATTGGAAAATGTAGCCATGGGGTATACATTTATTACAGAAACCAATAAACATCTGGGTTTTTTCCACTGACAAGGCCCAGGACTTGGCTCGAGTCATCAATAATTCAATGAAGAATATGACTTATGATGAATATTATATGTCATCATTATCCTAGTGTTTAATTACATATTGCATCCATCTGTCCTTGATCAAAGTAATCAGAGTAAGTTGTGCTAATGATCCTTAATGTCATGACTGTTTATCAGCATATTAATTACATTTTCAAGTAAGTTTTTTGAAAATCATTGCATAGGTTTCAGCTCTATGTTTAGGTATCACTGTCTCTCAGTGGCGAACCGTCAGGGCCTTCAAGGTATTCAAAGAATACCCTGGAACACTCAGATAAAACAAACAAAAAATCGATTTAATTATATAAATAAAATGTATATAAAATGAATAAATGAGAATCGTATCTGTGTTGTTGATCTGTAATATTACAGTGTTACGTTGATTTGTTTGTCCTTCTCGGACCATGCGCATTTCAGTAGAAAAGAAAGCAACCAATCAGATCTTGTTCTGGGTCTCTGGGTAGAACATCCTTCAACCAAGGTATTCTACATCCTTGATCGAATGCCCTGGCCGTTGCACTGAATGAGAGCGTACGTTTGAACTGACAGTTTGATCAACCAATCATATATTGATTTCTAGCCAATGGGCGTATTCTTTCAGAGTTCCCCTCGGTTCCAGGGTATTCTAGAAGGCCCGCTAGTTCACTGGCTCGAGACAGAGGATCTAGAACGAATGCAACGAAGCTATTCATGCCGTTTTATTGTTTTTAACGTTGAAATGACAAGTGCAACAGGTGAAGATGAAGTTGTTGCGGAATTGTTGTGAGTACCCTTTTCAAGACGACAATTCAGTGAAAAGACGGACATTATAATGCCGCGGAGGGGAGGGGGGGGAGGGGCAGCGGCGGGGGGATGGGTGTGTCTACAGAAGGTCCAGTTGTGATGGCCACGGTTCGCCACTGCTGTGTCTACTATCAAAGTTGGTTTCAACCACCAAAATAACTTGTTTTGCTTTTCTAATGACCAGAGCCTGAGAGAAGTTACATCATGAGTCATGACTTCATAATTTTTGTTGCTGCAACTAAAGCGTGAATATCCCTGACAATAACGACAATGGCGGACTACGTTGTGCTCATGTTGCTATTGCCTGGTTATTGTTTGTAGCTCAAAGCTACCACTTCTGCAACAACTTTCTACTCCCAACATATACGGCAGAATGTTTGTGATCCATTTTAACCATTGTTCGAGTGCAGAGCAGATACCGCTGCTTTTGAAACCCAAAAACCTGGTTCGCATTTGGGCACTGTTCCCTAACCAGCCCTGGGACCACCTTGGTAAAGAGGTATTAGAGGCTGCATGTCTGTTAGACTCCTCTCACCACACACAAAGGCTTCCGTCCTGGTCAAGTGAACCACAGCACTGCTCAGAACTGGAGGGAAATAAAACCGGAAGCTTGTACAAGTCAATGGTGAGCAATTGGGCTACTGTAATTGCTGTAAATCAGAAAAGATGACTAGCTTAGAGCAGAAAAAACTCAAATATTAACTGTGACACTAATGCTACTCTTTTGTTAACCACGTTTTGGCTGGACCTTCTGCTTGAGCAAAAGGATATGGATGACAATGTTGGGAAAACGCTTTGAGAAACGCTTCATCAAGATGGAACAAGATGGACTCGGTGGGGCTCTTGTTCTCTCGTCCTCCTCGGACTGCATGAGCAGCTGCATTGTTGGAGCAGTTATTCTCAAAACGATTCACTTCGTATTCCTTCCTGGAACAGCAGGGATTCACAGTCACACACTGTGTTCCCACATTAATCAGCAAAACTCAACATGAGGAAAATCCCTTTGTCCAGTTTCAAGACTAGGTTGTGTCTGCCATTAGTCTACTGAAGTGCAGCATTAAGAATACCTCACATGTTCTTCCCATTCACAGCAGAAAAGCCTCACAGAGGGAACTCAGATTTGTGCCTGAAAGTATTCCTTGTTCCAGAGGAAGGGTTTTCCTGCATGAATACTTTTTAAAAGATAAAAACGACTTGGTCACAATGTTTGTTCGTCAGTCACAAGAATCTCTGTATTGCCTTACACGGGTTGTAATCGAATTACTAAAAAGCATTTAAACACAATGAGAGAGAACCCTGTTTGTCTCTCTTGTTATGTCACTTTAAAGACCTGGAAAGGGTTATTAACGCCTTTGTTACCTCGAGGTTGGACTACTGCAACGCTCTGTACGTGGGTATGGACCAGGCGTCAATTAAACGCCTGCAGCTAGTGCAGAACGCAGCTGCACGTCTACTCACTGGCCACAAAAAGCGTGACCACATCACCCCAATTCTGGCCTCACTGCACTGGCTTCCAATTTGGTTCCGAATGGATTTTAAACTCCTTTTATTTGTTTTCAAAGCCCTAAATGGGCTGGCTCCGGCCTATATAGCTGAACTCCTCCAGCGCTACACCCCAGCCAGAGCTTTAAGGTCTGCTGACCAGCTGCTGCTGGTAGTGCCCAAGACCAGGCTCAAAACCCGAGGGTACCGAGCCTTCGCAGCAGGCCCTAGGCTCTGGAACACTCTGCCCCTCCATGTGAGGTCGGCCCAGACCCTAGGGGTTTTTAAATCTACTCTTAAAACACACTTCTTCTCCCTGGCCTTCTAGTCAGAGCGGAGCACGACTCCTGACTTTTCCTTGTGTTTTTTATATATCTGTTTTATTTAATGCTGTCAAAATTATCGCGTTAACGGCGGTAATTAATTTGAATTAATTGAATTAATTGCGTTAATATATTTAACGCATTTAACGCATGCGCAGAATGGCCCGCCCCATACATCCCACCATACATCCCAGCGCCAGGGTATGGCTGGGGTAGGCTACACCCATACCAAGAAATGGCTTAGCCCCACCATGAAAAATGATGTTAAAGTAAGCAAAATAAAGTCCGCCAACTCGCGCGGAGTAAATTGCACAGACAGCAGTTAGTAAGATTGATTTCAGTAGCCACAATACCGAAGACTAGAAACGGTTTTGAAAACTTTTGTCACGTAGTGATCGTCTTCTCAATAGAACATCTTTGATAATGTCTTCTGGCCAATCAGAATCAAGATAACGGCGTGGTGTTGTTGCAGGAAGTCCCTACGGAGAATACTTTTGCTGTAGTACATCTCTATACGTCGATACAACATTACGTGTTGATAGAAATCAACACGTAGGCCTAATGAAATAAGACCCCACGGTGTGATGATTGATAGGTGTGTCTTTCATTTTGACACACAGAACAATGTTATAATAAACATACATAGGCCTACATACTGTATGTTAAATGGATATATCCGCCTTCTTTCATTTATCTTTCCATTCCCACAACAATATACATAAATAAATGGCATATTTTGGATATAGTTCGAATGGTGATTAATCATGATTAATTAATTTTTAAGCTGTGATTAATCTGATTAAAATTTGTAATCGTTTGACAGCCCTACTTTTATTGTGATTGTAGTAATGTGTTTTTATGTGATTGTAGTATTTATTACATGTACAGCACTTTGGCCCGACCAAAAATCGCTTTTAAATGTGCTTTATAAATCAACTTTGATTTGATTTGTGACATAATGATCTTACTTGCATTAATGGGGTAATTGGAGAAGCCACAACTAAATGTTCAGAGATGGATTACTCTTCCCATTTTCAAATGACTCAACATGTATGCTCCATTTAGTCTTTTAACTGTAACTGTGCAGATTTTGCACACATACTACTAAGTCACAGAGTGAACCACATGCAAAGCAGTGTCTTTAAAGAAAGAGCCTAAGGCGGGATAAAATAAGAACTTTGTGTTAACGTCATGTAAAAGTAATGAACCCAATGTTACTTTTACATTCCAATATCTCTGTAGGTGTTCACAGCTCCTTATGGCTATCAAACAACTCCTGGTGAGTAGGGATTTGCACTATTAACATGCTCTCTGCACAACCTAATGTATTATGGAAGGAATACTAAAAGTTAAATTGTGCTTTTTTTCTTTTGCTTGAGTGGCACTAAAGGAAACCACCTCCTATTTCCTATAGAAGTCATATCCCGCTTGCTTTTAGGGTTTCTGTTTTCACCGTGAATGGACCTCTGTCATTCACTAGGCAGCAGGAGGCTAACAACTAATAAATCACTGCTACTAATGGCACATTTCCACTGCAGGGCCTCATACGGCTTAGTACGGTATAGTTAGGCCTTGGTAGGCCAGGCTCACTTTATGCTGCGTTACCATTACAGTTTAGGAACTGAGGTAGTAACTATAGTAACGCAGTGTAGGCGGAGCCGTGAGGTCATCTTCAATGCGAAACACAAAACCAGCCGTTAGCTGTTAGCCCTCAGAGCTCACAGCTCCTCATATCTGTTCAGAAACTAGACAAAAGTTAAACAAGTACAAACCACAGACTGTCTGTGTCATGGTGAATACAGTCGCTGGTTTATTTATGTCTGTAGGCCGTTGTTGTGAGTGTGGACGGTCGGAGCATATACAACGTTAGCTTAGCCGATCTCCATTCAGAAAACACGCATCTTAAAAAGGTTTTTCGCAGACTTGTCAAAGCATTAATTCACTAACCGGTATCAGTATGTTGTTACTTCGGCATCATTTTGAAATGTGTCTTACAATTAAATCATGGTAAAATATGTTCATTTTGTTGTAGTTGCCAGCGATTCTCTCACTAGTTTAGCATACTCAGCCCGGTTGTTGGCCCGGAAAGAACCTCGATTTTGGAGAGCCAGAAAAACTGTGAAAAAGTACCTGCTAGCCGGAACTACGCCTAGTGGAAACGCAACCAAAAACGGACCGGGCGCGGCACGCTTAAACCGCGCTGTAGTGGAAATGCGCCATAAGTGAGCTTTTCCTTGCACTGCTTGCAAACAGCAACCAGGCTAATTTATAACCAGAGGAGGCATGAGGGAGAGGCTAAAATAAGCGAAGAGGTCAGGCAGGTTATCTTGCAACATGTATTAATTTGCATAAAGGAAAACCAAAAACTAAGATGATGTTTAGACATACACTGGATGACCATTATTATTAAAATCCTAAAATACATCCTAGAATGAAATAATCCAGTCATTTTATTTAGGCAGTTATACTGCACCTAAATGTATACGTTAGTAAGGCTCTCACATTGTTCATTATATTTTAGAAAAATGTAACTGATGAATGTCCCTCAAAATGAAATATACAGTATATAAGCAATGCACACAACAAAACATGTAATTCTCTAAAAACACGGTTACTTGGCAGAAAGCTTTGGGATGGCAGTGAACACAGAAATGTTCCTGATTTCATTTTGATTCTTTATAACTGTTCAAATGTTGTGAGAGAAACTATTTGAAACTTGTTATCAACAAACAGTAATCCAAAAACACTATTTTCCATTACTGTGCAGGCAATATATGCTTTTATAGTTTATCATGTCATATATCTGTGGCAGGAGCCAAGACTGCAGCTCTTTGACAGTGACTTCACTAGTTCTCATTAGGAAGGTATGCAGTGCTGCTTCATTAGCTTGTGACCCACATGCCCAAATTAAAGAACTAGATTCAGCTGCAGACAGAGTTTGAGTGTATTTAAGGATAGACTGAAATCCAGAAGCTTCCTGTGCATACTAGTGAAATTAATTATGGTACACAGAGAGCAGACTAACAATGAATTCAAACAGCCAAAACTAACCTCAACCATTTTTGCGTCTATTGCTGCCTTTAACAGAAGAAAAAAAGTATATTGAGGCCAGTGAGGACACTTCATTCCCATGTCAGTACTATGTCTAATGAACAGAGGGACTGAGGGAGGCACAGAAAGGGCCGGTCAGAGGGACGGGATCTGATTTGAAGAGTCCTGGGAGTTAGGTCAAAACCTTAAACCGCTAAAGAACCACCGAGGGGAGACGCATAAATCAAAACTCTCAAGTTCAAAGCTTCCTAAAAGGAGAACAAATACTATGAGGAGAGAAGACTATTCATTATTTCTTAGAATTAAGCCTGCAAGTGTATTTCAATTTATACATTTTATATTAAAGATTGTTGTGAGGTAGAGGATAAGACTGGTTGGTTGTTTAAACAGTTGTATTTTAGGGAATGATTCTTTGTGCACAAACCTAGACTAGAGCCTAGTAAAAAAGGTATTCAATCCCATTAAGTCTTTAAAATTGAATGAAATAAAAATGTATGGGGAATGTTAATTGCAATAATTCCTCATCAACATTACTGTAAAACAAACTTTAATGGTTGTATGCGAGTCCAGTGCTAAAGAGGTAAAGAGTACAATTATCATATAAGGCGAATCAGAAAACCACCGAGACCTGTTTCTATGGAGATGAACCTACAGCTAATAATCTGCAACAAGTAACTTTTTAAAGCCGCTATCCTCTACATTCATGAAGCAGTGAAACGTGTCCTGAGGAAATATGGAATATATTCCACAGATAACAGAATACGTGAGCAGTGCATTTCTTATCTTTGAAAGTCATTGTTCACCTCTACGTGTGCCATTTCTCGAAATAAATTAGGTTAAAATAAAATTTGACAGCTTTGTCAGATGGTATGGGTGAGTCAACATTTTTAATGTCTCAGAAACTGCACTCAAACAAAACTTTAAAATCACAACCATGTGAAAAAGTGAGACCGCCGAGCAAATGATCAATTTCATGTCCTAAATAAATGATCTTTACAACAAAGCTCCAACAAGCCGGCTGAAACAATAAGTAGTTCCAAGGCACATTTTCCGCAGTGACAATGTCATACTAGTAAAGTTTCGGAGCCTTTGTGCTGCCTGGGCCAAGTGCCATTCTCTTTGACCCCTCCAAATTCCCCTCCCCCACTCCATCTCGCTCTACCTTGACCCTTAAAAATGTGAGCAAAATCAAATGCATAGAGCCCCTTTTGTCACAGCTTGCAAATATTTTGTAGCAATGAAACATATGAAGTGAAGGAAAATGTTTTCCCCTTGAAGAACTGCCAATTAAACAATAAAACTCAAAAAAGGTAACTGCATGAATCAAAAGCAATGAGGAATCAACGGAGCGGGAACCCAGGCATACAGAGATTCTTGGTAGAGGAGAGAACTTCCAGAAAGTGTTGAGTGAGAGAAAGAGAGAAGCACTTACCACGTCGAGCCCGTTATCCGAGACCGAGAATGAAAGATTCCTCTCTTCTATCTCTGATCCACTTCCATTTTTCTGAGCTCCCATATGGCACCCCCCACCCAGAGAGGCAGAAAGAGTGCAACAGAGGGAGAGTCGGAGAGAAGGAGAAGAGAGGGGGGGTGCATTAGTCCAAGTGTAGAGATGGAGGGGACTGTTGCAGCTGTGCACCCCCGTCAGTATCTCCTCAAATCCAATCCTCTCCTCTACGAGTGTTCTGCAGCACCGCGGAAAAAAGACAACGGAAACAAAGTGATCCTCTTACACACAGCCCAGAGAGGAAGGGAGAGGGACGGGGGGAGAGAAGCGTAGAGAAGGAACGACACAAAGTGAGCTGGTGAGGAAGGCCGAGGCATCTGGAAAGCAGGTTCAAGTTTTGAGCGTTCCTCTTTCTGTCGTAGGAGTGGGAGGGAACAAGAGGGACCTTGTAGAAAGCCGAGGAAACAGTGCATAATACCTTCCAGCTTCTTTCTCCCCCCTCTTCTCTCTCTCTCTGTTTTCTCTCGCTCTCTGGTAATATGCCTGGCTGCAGCCCCCACCCCTCCTCCGGGCGCTGGAATGCAAGGCAAGAGTTTCAAGGGGCCCAGTTAGACAACCCTCAGAGTCACTGCACCTTGACCCCAGGGTCAGACGCTGTGGGTGTGTGTGTGTGTGTGTGTGTGTGTGTGTGTGTGTGTGTGTGTGTGTGTGTGTGTGTGTGTGTGTGTGTGTGTGTGTGTGTGTGTGTGGCCTAGCATTACTATACTTGTGGGGACCTAAATCTGTTTACACAGTCACGTGTAGGGACTCGCCTCCCTTATGGGGACAAATTGGAGGTCCCCATGAGGGGAATCATTAATTTTAGGGTGAAGACTTGGTTAGGATTAGGGTTAGGGTAAGGTTAAGGGTAAGGGTTAGGCATGTGTTGGTTATGGTTAAGGTTAGGATAAGTCTCCAGGAAATGCATGTAAGTCAATGTAATGTCCCCTGAAGTGATGTATACATGGTGTGTGTGTGTGTGTGTGTGTGTGTGTGTGTGTGTGTTTGAGGGAAGGAGGGGTGGGTTACTTTTATGTCTGTATATACTTACATTTGTGGGGCCAGCTTTGCCTCACGAGATCACATGACCGTACAGTGATTTTACTGTGGAACATGTACTCTGCTGTAACAAGTCACAATCAATGTAACACTGATTGGTGTAACACACACACCGTCGCTGCCTGCTCTCCATAAGAGGAATTTGAATAGAGCTGTTTTATATGTGGAGAGGATAGTACCAAACCCTATATTTCACTTTTGAAATTTGTTTTTTTTAATACATTTTATTGTAGTTGAAAGTAATTGAAAAATAGTTTGGACGACATACCTATGTATAGGCCATCATAGTGGAGATACAAAGGCAGGTTGCAGTGTTTTTTGGCCAAACACATTAGGATTTAAAAAAAATCTTTATTTTGTTTTAATGTAATACATTTTTCTTTTCTCATTCCATGTTGTGTTGTGCCCAAGCGGCAAACTCTGGGGAAGAGCCGGGACGCCAATACGGAAGTGCCACACACTGCAGTTCATATATTGGCCGATAGGCGATGGCTGCAGAAAGGAGCAATTTCCATAGACCCCCATGTTAAAATGCCCAACTTTACAGCAGAAAAAAACATGTTTCTACCCCTGGCTCCATACATTTTTATTATCGATATAGTTAGATTCCACCTTCATGATTATGGATCTGTGAGTGAATTGTTTTCTAACGCGACCCTTTTATTTATATTAGGTCTTAAAGTTGTTGCATAAATTAGGGCGTGGTCACTTTGATGGACACGTACATGCCTCACTGTCAGCTAACAGCAACTTGTCCACTCTGCTAGGCTACAACCATAGAGGCTAGCTACAACGTTAGTTAGTCATAGTACTGTACTTGACCCTTTAGCTTTAGCCGTGTTCGTGGTGATTGTGCCTTTTAGGGAATATTGTTACAAATACCAGACAATTAAAATGTCGTGCTGTGCGCTTGAATGTACTAACAGAACTTCTAAGAAGTCTAAAATGATAATATTATACATGTTTACCCCGTTCGCAGGTGTTTGTGTGCTTGGTAGCTTAGCTTGTTACTTATTAGCCAGCTAAGGACGTAACCCTTTATGCATACATATACATTTTAGTTTATGATTCAGCCTTGGGTAAGACTGTTATAGTCTATGGCTATGACGCCCATAATGCTAAACGGGAGCAAATGTTAATAGGAGACCCAATTATCCCAGTGGTGGCCGCCGGAGCTAACGGAGCCGAAGGGGGCTAGCTCCAGCCGGCGTCCCGGAGCTAGCCCACTGCGGCTCCGTTAGGTCCGGGCGGTGGAGTCCGTCGTTATAACTGGAGATCAAGGAATGCAGCGAAACGCAGACTTGGTTCGCCTGCTGTAGTATTAGCTAAATAAATTATGTTGAACAAGGCTTATTAAGCTGAACATCGCCACAATTGTTCTGCTATGTATCGGTACTTATTTTCTTAACGTGTGAATGACAAGCATTAAGAAAAACAAAATATAGCTAATTCTCTTGCAGATTGTCTCATTTGATTATGAATGTAACGTTTATATAGGGGAACTACACTGTTAGCAGTAACTTGGTATGCATGTATTTCATGTTAGCTTAGCTTATTAGCCTGAGCTAGCTCTGTTTACTTCCAGTTCGGAGGCAGCAGGTCCCGCCTCGGCTCCGCCTCTTTGCCCTTATTTGGAGCAGGCGGGATTAGACTCTGACGTTGCTGTCAAGCCGTTAGTGGCCGACTCCGCATACTAAGGGCTTCACGGCAACTCTGCAGAATCCTATGGGTGACGTCACGGACACTACGTCCATTTATATATACAGTCTATGGTTGTGCCACATAATAGCATGGCAATCATTTGTGCACAATCATTTGACAAGAGATTGGCTTTGCAATGTACTTTTAAGGTACCTTAATTTCAGATAACTCTTACCCCTCGATTCCACCGGGTCTGTCTACCGGGCGTGTTAGAAGCATTTCAGAAGCGGAGCGTCTTGCCTGCCGGCTTGCAGTTTTTGTTGATTTGGGCATATTTCCTGCAAAGGCTACTTTGTACAGACAAAGTTAATAATAATTGTAATATTCAAGTTATAAACGACATGAATCAAAGATGTGTTGCTGTATTTTAGTGGTAAAGAAAAGCATTCATCATCATAATTATTCTATAAATATAATTTACACAGTGCCTGTAAACCGGAGGAGAACGCTGGCATTTCTCCTCCTACTTGAAAGACTACGGAGGGATAGGGTCTGCAAAATTAGTTTATTTTGGGGATGGGCCGGATGCCCTGACCGGTCCACGGTCCACTCTGCAATGCCTCGCGTCGAAAAATAGACTTGAATCCTATTTTGAGTGGAGCCCAGCGCCGAGACGCTTCTGGGACGCACGCTACTGAGTCTGGTGGAATAGCACCCATTGACTAGAGTGGCCGCGATTTTGGCGAACGCCGCAGCGCAGCCGTAGCACGTCCGTAACGCGTCCGTAACATGTCCGTAACGCGTCCGTAACACGTCCGTAACGCGTCCGTAATGCGACGCAGAATCTAGGGGTTAGACACTATAGTTAAAATGTATAATCAATATTTAATGGCTTTAGTCCATTTTGAATGTTGGTCAACAAGCTTGCGACATATTGACAATAGCAAAACAAATGTAACTGAATGTTATTATTCTCTGTAGATAATTTGCTTTCCTACAAAATCACAGTGAAACATAATACTGATATGAAGGGAAGGAAGAACTCGGAAGACCAAATCACCTCATACTCATGTCTTGTGACAGAGTTGACAACACATTCAAAGATTGCATCTGAGACGCTTAGAATTTTTTTTATAATAGGCTCCGTTTTAGCCGTTCAGTAGCAGTAAAGCTTACACCACTGGACTTGGTTTTGTTTGGGCGATCTGTTTTAACACGTTTTTGAATCCCTCCAATCAGGCAGGTTTGCATCGTTTGAATCAGAGAAGCTGGAAATGTCTGCCAGTCAGAGCCAAGTATTGTGACCTATTCTTCAAATTCATTCAAGTGTCCCAGCTAATGCGGGTCCCTTTCTCTCTGTCTGTCTCTCACATTCAACTTGCTGTATTGGCTTGAGCATAACGACATCCCGTATAGCCAAAGCATTGTATGAATGGTGACGATTACAACGTACATCTACACATTTGGAATATACCGTTAATATACCGTTGAGTGTATATACATTTTAAATATTGTTAAAAACTTCAATAAAATAATTAACATGTTTCTTTACAAGAATTCAAGGTGCTTTTTAAAAATGAACAAAAGATTCAACAAAAAAAAACCTTTTTATTTGCTTAGTCAGTAAATATAAGTGTGAAAGACTGCTTGTTTAAATGTAGGGTACCTTGAATGTTCTATCTTTGCAGCAGTTCTTTCACACTTTTGGCACCAATCCCCAAGTAAACCGTGCGTAGAATAACAATATTGTAGTGGACAAACGGTGGGATTAAGAATTCTGTTTTTGTCATGTGTTCACAACATTTTACAAGCTACAATGCGGTATTTATCATCTAAATTTGGCGATAATATTTAATAATTCTGAAAGCCAAGACTTTGTTTTTAATTTAAATCAGAGCGAAACCCTTATACATGGACCATTTGGCTGTCATTTAATAGGAAGATGTAGGGAATGGGAGCGGCGATTGCTTAAGTTGTCACCCTGTCTTTACAAGCTTCAGAAATGTGTTCATTGTCTGAATATGGCTCAATATATGGTCAAAGTTTGATTTCCAAAAAGCCAAGCCTTTGTTTGTTTAAAATCTACTCAAACACCAAAATGACTAAAACAAGAGTTTTTTACTAAAGTCTACTACATCTCGCAATGCGTCATGAGGGCCCCAAAAAAGTAAATGGCTCGCATGACTTAAAATGGGGAACGAGAAGTCTGTAAGTCAGCGGATGCATATTTTTTTCACGTAAATCAACTTGCAAGGACGAACCATGGATGTATTATAAGAACTGGATACATCGTTTGAGGCGGGGCCTCGTTCATTCCTATGAGTGTTGTTAATTGGCGCATGAAGACAAAACGGCCTGATGCTCTCGAGAGCAAAACGTCACTGATTACCCGTCATGCCTGGCTGTCAGAGCAGACGTACCCGTATGTGCCATGGATGTATAATAAGAACTGGATACAGCGTGGGTGGCGCGGTCTCGTTCTTTCCTATGGCTGCTCATTGGCGCATGAGAACAAAATGGCCTGAGATTTTCGAGAGCAAAACGTCACAGATTACCCGTCATACCTGGCTGTCAGAGCAGAAGTACCCGTATGTGTGCTCATAGGTCAGGGATGGGCAACTTCAATGGTGGTGGGGGCCACATAATTGATGTACTGGCCACCAGGGGGCCGCAGATTCACTTGGAACACACACACACACAAATTCCATGTTGTGTATGTAATTATTAACAAATATACTAAGTCTGACATCTTCATTGACATTTTACAATCTTTCAGGGAACATCCTAATAAGCTCACTAAACAAATATCAGTTCACAGAAATGTTATTTAATTTTTACAAGTGGCATGTTTGTATTGAACAGGTTATTAAACAGTGGAATAAAACTATTTTAAACTATTGGAAAGCACGGAAAATGTGTGTGCATTGAGATGACATAAACATGAAGTCATGAACACTAACCCAGACATTAGTTGTCTAACTTGAACCTAAAACACTTGTAGCCTGTCTCTGCATTCCCCTTATTCCACAATAAGGGGAATGTCAACACAGACACCTGTCAGCCCGCACTCTGCTGTTCCTTAGCGCCGCTCTCCCTCCCTCCCGCTGAAATTATGAATGAAAAGCGTATAGTAATCATAGATAACACGGAAGGGTCTGTGACAGTTTGTTTTCATCTGATTTCAAATAAACAAAGTCTTGATTTTTAGAATATTAAACTTGTTTCGCCAAATTCAGATGATACAACTTTTAAGCTTGTAAAGGCATAATTACAAGCGGCAACTTAACGTCACAGCAGGCATAACATCAGCCGGTGTTTCTTGCGAGGGATTCCCCGGGAAACAAACACAATACACACAAACGCGTCACAGATTATTTTGCGGTATTTGGCTGCTGAACGAAATCATGTACGCAGCTCGCGACATAACTAGGAGTCTAGTGGACGGTATCAGTACTACAAGTAAAACAATTACAAATAATAATACTTTTTTTAAATTATTATTAATTACGTTGTTTATAAATTAATCTGAGGGCCGCCATTTTCCCTGTCATAGGGTTATGGCTAGAAAGGATCCGTCTTGTGTAAAACTCTCGCGAGAGTTTGCAAGTCACGTGGCTGAATGTTTACGTTTGGCAGGCAGCCTTTCAGTTACGATCGTTAACATCAGTGGGCCACATCAAATGATGGTGAGAAGCTAAACTATCTATTAATGATGTCAATTACAGGGAGTGTGATTGTTGAAATAGGGTGTTAGCAGTCTTGCTGTTCAAAGAAGAATGACAACACTGTAGATCACCAACACTATGGTTTATTTTTTATTCACAGGCAAGTCAACGTTGTTGCAGTAAAAGTCCCAAGATAGCTCCTGGTGCAATAAAATGTTCCCTTTCAGTGTTTTACTATGATGTCTGATGTTTCTCTATTAATATTGCTGCTGCATTCATGTGTATGTTGCATGTTACTGCTGTAGATGTGTTTCCGAGCCGCTCCAACAAGAGTTACAACGAGAACGTGACGTCATATTTACACAAGACGGATCCTTTCTAGCCATAACCCTGTCATAGAGTCATGTCATGCGCAGTTGAGTTTCCCCTTAAAGTGGACCTATCATGCTATATTTGAAAAATATATTGTAGGGCCATACCTATATAAAACATGTCTGTGAAGTTGTTTTTTCAAAATACCAAACAGATCATGCATTTTAGCCATGCCTCATTTCGCTCTATATGCTCTATTCCAGCCCTGTTTTTGCAAGGTCTGATTCTGTGACGTTGCTTTAATGCAAATTAGCTCCCTGCAGGAGAGGGGAGCGTGCTCAGAGATCAGCTGCTGGGCTTTCAGAAGATGGGGAGGAAAAGAGAGGCTCCGTCCTCCGTGTTTTATCTTATATGATTATATAGTCATTATTCATTTGTTTTAAAGCTCAATAAATAACAAAGAAGACCTCTGACCGGCACTTTTCTAATTTTGTCCGGAAGATTTCAACTTTAACGGACATGGCGAAAAAAAATCGAACTGAAACTCTGCCGCACGGTCCCCTCGTCCCTTGGAAGAGGTGGAGAGGTGGGTGTTTTTCATCTGCTGGTGGACTTCCGGAGAGAATTACAGCAGCAGGAGCAAACGCTTGCCTCGGGAAGGGAGAAAAAGAGCCAGAGCGTCCACAACGTGGCAACCATGGCAACCATGCGGGGGGAAGTCTTCTTCGCTGCTTTTGTGGCAGACTACAGCGCCTGGACTTACAGGCCTGGCCAGAGGCGCGGGAAGGTATTTTGAGTGGGGGTGCTGAGGTGCTGGACTCCAGTGAACACTATTACGGGCACTATAGAGAACCGCAGTGACGCGTCGTAAAACCCGGAAGTAAGTTAGCATTTTTAGCACTTCCGGTTCCTTCGTCAAAAAGCAATGCATTTTCTCCATAGGGTTTTGGAAAATAGCTCGAAATAAGGTCTGTGGTTGACACAAATTTAAGAGATAAATCACGTTTTGTTCTACGACATTAAATACATCAGCAGTGACCCCACTGGTGATTTTTGAAGAGTTTACGTGTGAAAAACGATGGTTGTTACCGAGTGGCTGAATAGGACTACAGAAATTGTCGAGGCCGTTGTACGTCATTATGCCTAACACGTAAACACTCCCGCTACATTTGTTTTCCCCTGTGTTCTGCTTGAAAGCAAGTACCTGCCTATCTTTAGTATCTGTATATCTATATCTGACCATTAGAATCTGTATTTTTGAAATTTTCGTTTTTAACACCGTAGTTTTACAAATTATAGAATAATTAATTACCAATGTTTTCCAATTTTACTCGGCAGTTCGTTTCGTTAGCTAACGTTAGCTAAAGCTAGCGCTACTAGTTAGCTATGCAATGGTTTGTTGCTTTGCTCCGGGTTGCAGCCACAGGTCTTCGCATGAAACGTGCTCGTTCTATCGTTTCCCGGCCAATGTTTTCCAAAGGAGAGTCTGGATTCGTGCCATGAGCTAAGCTGACGTTACATTTTTGTCCATGTCACGGTGAAATGTAAATGATGGGTAGTGAGTGACTGTATCGCCGTTTTAGAGATGGCACTGCTGAAAAGACCGCAACATAAGTAAAGGTAATGAATACATCCGATTAAAACCTGTGTGGCTTATATGATAAGTCTAATTAGTACAAGCAGCATAACGTTTCACCATGTAACTAAAGATTGTAGTCAGGGAAATCAGTTTGACATATTGAACTAATAACAAAACACCTCTGGCTGGCAGAGAACTCTCTGCTCCATAGCTTCTCTTGGACGTCAAATCACATGTACATTTTACATTTATATTCAATTTAATATTCCATCCCTCACATACTTTTGTATATATAATAACTTATATTTTGTTTTTCTTGTTATGCTGCTGCAACACAAACATTTCCCAAATTGGGATCAATACAGTAATATCTTATCTTAATTCATTAAGAAATATAACTATTATAATTAGTGTAGCAGCTGACACCTATTTTCAATATGGATTAATCTACCTTTATTTCTTTAGTTCAATTTTCATCTATAAAAATGTCAAAATAGTGAAAATGTTCACGAGACAAAGTGCAAGGTTATATCTTTAGATGTTTTGTTTTAGCCTATGTACTGTATGTCTTACTGCTCTTATATGTGACGGTGTAACTTCCATGAAACTAATATTTTATATCTTCCCAACAGACGAGTTGACAGGAAACCTAACACTCTAACAACCACAACATTGCAAAGGCGAGTAAATGTAAATTAAAAACGATTCACAATTTCTTAATTTCTTCTTCTTTCTTGCAGTGAGGTGAAGCTGACCTTGCACTTGGTGCCAGTAAGGATGCTCCTCACACAGGCTGAATGTTTCTCCCTCCTTACTGACACAGAAGCCCTTGATTTACAATGCTTCACTAATTGTCATTTCCCTGGCTCCGTAGGGACACTTTACCTCCAGCACAGCGGAAGACCCTACCAGACCATCTGGAGATGCCCCCAACAATCCTGATTGGGAGAGCCACAAACCTGACTCATGGACCTGCATCTGGGTTGCAGTGGTGAATGCCCTGACGCCCTCACATTCATTCATAGTCCCCCACTGTACAGACAAAACATCATCAAGGGCCTGTTGTTACCCTGGCAATAAGGGAAGCAGTCACACGCTTTGACCTCAGGACAGCTCCAAAGTTGCTGGCAGTCAACCTTCCTTTCCTGAACAAATGCCAGTTTGGGTTGGTTCGCTGACCAGTGGTAGCCACCTGAATTGCCCTCTGTTGCTCCTCAGACAATGCCATGCTTGCCACAATTGTCTCAGGTCCCTGATGCCCAACAGATTTGATAATTTCAGGAACAGTAAGTGTTTCCAAGCTGTAGTGTTCCTCTTCTGGCTCGGGGGAGAGAAGCCAAGAAATTCCTGAGAACCTGCCCCCGAGTCTGTCCCTCAGCCAGTCATGATCTTCGGAGGTGGGCTCTCTTGTCAGCGGGTTAAATTAGTTATTGGTTGGAGGAAATAGCTCCTCCACTGAATGTGTACGTTTAGCTGCCTTTGGCTTATTCCACTGACAGGGGGTGTCAGTGCAGATGAAATTGTGGATGGCAAAGATGGCTAATGCAGCTGCATGACTGCATTTCCATTCTCCACGTGGGCATTCACATTTTGTGGAGAGAATTCCCTCTTCTCCTGTAGATACCTGTGGTGGTGGGATTGTTTTATTATTTAAAATATATTTACATTTGTGTCAGTGTGAGAAAAAGATTTTAGAGAGTACTTGTCCATGGACAAGTGAGTTTGGCAATTTACTTGTCCGAATACATTTTTCACTAGTCCAGAATGGACAAAAATTGGGGCCACTGGAATCTTCTTCTTCGCCATCGTATTTTACATTTTCCCACGGTTTTTATGACACCGCTAACGTAAGTGAGCGGTAAGATTTTACACCATCACACAAAGGGTTGGGTATCGTTTGGATTTTAACGATTCCGGTTCTGCTTTTCGATTCCGGTTATTTTCGGTTCCGGTTCTTTGAGAGGGTCAAAATAAGTCCTATGACAAACTGGGAGAAAAATATATTTATGAAAACATTAAGTCAAATCTGTATTCCTATTTACAAATCACTTCATACTGTTGAATTTCGTTACGGTTATTGAATAAAATTATATAAAAATAATCTCTGCATTGTTTAGTTAGTTCTAAGTGGTGCAGTTTGAGAATGTACAATTGGCCCAGTCTCCTCTGATGTTACACTGCAACCTGCCTTTGAGACAGAGTCCAACCACACATGTCCAACACATAGGCCTAATAATAATAATGATACATTATATTTATAGCCTATAGGCCTAGCGCTTTTCTACAACTCAAAGACGCATGCACGCATTTATTTACACATGCTGCAGCTGCCCAGCTGCTCACTGTTTGTAAAAGTAAATAAATAGTATTTTCATTTCAATAATGTACTTTCTATACCCTGCTTCATAAACAATACTGACATCCCTGTGCTCCTCCGAGTCTGGGGGTCCGGGATGTGAGGACAGCGCGAGGACACAGACAGGGAGGCTGCTTCACTTCATAAAGGAAATGGCGGTCAATATTAACAACACAGGAGCTAAAACGCTTAATAACCTTCATTACGTGTTAGAGAAAGAAAGTTTGACAAAGATGAGGCTGTTAAACGGGCAGCGGATCCGCTGTGTGTAGAAAGAGAGAGAGAGAGAGAGAGAGAGAGAGAGAGAGAGAGAGAGAGAGAGAGAGAGAGAGAGAGAGAGAGAGAGAGAGAAGAGAGAGAGAGAGAGAGAAGAGAGGAGAGGTAGAGAGAGAGAGAGAGAGAGAGAGAGAGAGAGAGGAGAGGAGAGGGGAGAGAGAGAGAGAGAGAGGGAGACTGAGATGAGAGAGAGAGAGAGAGACGGCTGAGCTGCACCGTGCAGCCATCAGCTGATACGGAGCATAGAGAGAGCTGCAGTCCGCGGGGCTCGGCCTCGCCTCCCGTCCTCACAACTCTTATTAATACCCGGTACCGGACCAATTGTTATTTGTTCCTACTCGGAACCGAGTTTTGCTTCCCAACCCTGCCACTGGTGCTACACTTCCCGCCCCGCCCCGTCTAACTGTACAGAGAGCGGCGAGATGCATTTCCTTAGGAATCAACAAGCAGAACCGAAACTAACATTTCTAAACGAACAATGGCATACACGTACAATTTGCGAATGAGTTCTGCCTTTTGTAAACAGAACATATCAATAATTTGTCAATAAATCAGGGCGAAAAACGTCACTTGTCCACCGGACAAGTCAATTGAAAGATCTACTTGTCCGATATTGTAAATAACACGTCCCGGACGGTGGGACGTGTACTTTTTCGCACACTGCGTAATGCCTTCCCAATTATCCCTTTAATTGTTTATAGCCTACTGTATGTTTATTTCATGGATATTTCTGTGTTTTCTGGTGTGTAATATTTGTAATCTTGGGGCCTCTTCTCTTTAACGTCTACATGCTACCACTGGCTCAGATAATGAAAAACAACAAAATAAGTTACCATAGCTATGCAGATGACACACACATTTACGTAACCATTTCACCAGGAGACTATTCTCCAGTTAAAACACTGAGTAAGTGCATTGAACAAATCAATGACTGGATGTGTCAGAACTTTCTCCAATTAAACAAAGATAAAACTGAGGTAATGGTTTTTGGAGCCAAGGCAGAACGTATAAAAGTTAGCGCTGAGCTTCAGTCTGCAATGTTCAAAACAACAGATAAAGCCAGAAATCTAGGTGTAGTCATGGACTCTGACCTGAGTTTCAACAGTCACATTAAAACAGTTACTAAATCAGCCTACTATCACCTAAAGAATATATCTAGGATTAAAAGACTAATGTCACAGCAGGATTTGGAAAAACTTGTCCATGCTTTTACCTTCAGTAGACTCGACTACTGCAATGGTGTCTTCACAGGTCTCACTAAAAAATCTGTTAGAAAGCTGCAGCTGATTCAGAACGCCACTGCTCGAGTCCTCACTAACACTAAGAAAGTGGATCACATCACTCCTGTTCTGAAGTCTTTACACTGGCTTCCTGTGTGTCAAAGAATAGATTTCAAAAATACTGCTGCTGGTTTATAAAGCACTGAATGGTTTAGGCCCAAAATACATTTCTGATCTACTGCTAAATTATGAACCATCCAGATCTCTCAGGTCTTCAGGGACTGGTCAGCTTTCTGTCCCCAGAGTCAGAACTAAACATGGTAAAGCAGCGTTCAGTTATTATGCTCCAAATATCTGGAACAAACTCCCAGAAACCTGCAGGTCCGCTGCAACTCTTACTACTTTTAAATCCAGACTAAAGACTTTTCTTTTTGCCGCTGCTTTTAATTGAACTATTCATATCTTAGACTGCACTGTAACTTTTATCCATGTATTTTTTCTTTTAATGTTTATTTTATTAGCTTTTCTTTTTAATGACTGATTTTAAATGCCATTTTCTTAATGTCTTTCATTTTTGTAAAGCACTTTAAATTGCCTTGTGTTTAAAGGTGCTATATAAATATACTTGCCTTGCCTTGCCTAATAAAGATTTCATGTGACACATAAAATGGATTTGTTGATGGGAATTAATGTCACTAATGTGAATAAATTAACTCTAGGTTAACGGTACTCTTGCTATCACTACTCACCGACACTATAAACCTTGTCCCTCATGCTAGCCCTGACAAATGTAGCTCAGCGTAAGTTCAATCAGGAAGACAACATCATCGGGTGTCACACGTTATTTCAATAAGTGATCAGGAGCATTACGCCCCGGCTAGCCAATCATTGCACCTGCTAACCTCTTTAAATCTGCTCTCCCCTTCCTGTCAGTTGTCATTTCAGGTGTCAACGCACAAGCAGCAGCAGGGCTTCGTCCCAGCTCCAGGCATTATTCATCAGCTCCGCAGTCTTGCGGATTAAACTACAGGCGGCGTCCCCCAGTCGGCTAGCGGTTTCAGCCTGCCGCCCCGCAAACACGGACGCGGGAGGAAAAGACAAGGAAATCGGGCTCCACGGAAGTTTCTCCGGCTAATGGAAATGGGCTACTTCACGCAAACAATTGACGCACGCCTTCAGTCTCTCAAGAGGGCATCACCGGCATCAGGGCCGCTCAAATGCGGCGCTTCCGGCTTCACGCAGAACGGGTCCTCATCGCATGCGAAGCTTTACCCATCGGCTTCAACCACAACCCCTCCTGCAGGCAGGCAGGGCGTAAGCTACATCCCATTGAAGCTACTTCCTCCTCCTGCGCCTCACCTCTAAAGCAGGCGTCAGGGTAGCGCTGGCAAGAGGCAGTTGCAACAAATTCACGAGATGTTTCGTATATCGTTATGACATTCGGGTCATCCAGAGTGAGATCGCTACCCCTTTAAGAGAGGGGTGTGGCGCGTGCCTGTGTGCGCGGGCATGGTATGGTAGAGCGAGCGGGATACATGTTTTCTAGAAATAACGAGGCAGCAGAAAAAGGAAGGTCTGTGATCTTGCGAAACAGAAGAGCTAAATAAATGCAACGACCTCCCAAGAAGAGCTCGCCTCTCTCCAGTATCTCCGATAAATGGGTTATTGAACCCGAAGCGTGTTGCTTCTGCCCTGGGAGACGACAGAGAGTCATCCCCCCCGTTTCCTCGACTACGGTCTGGGAGCCGACAGGAAATTCAACACTATGCATTGCTACCTTTAGTTCAGGGTTAGGTAAGTCCCAGCAGGCAGCGTTGGGTGTAACGTGTTACAGTATGGAGTTCAGTAACGTATTACTTGCATTACTAATGCAGTTCGGGTAATTACTACCCATTACAATGCTCAGTAACTAACGCAGTTTCAAGCTTCAACACAGTGTTACCTGAAATAAATGGCGTTTCGTAGGGCTTCTTTTCCTCAATGACCAAGTCGCTGCACATTATTCTGTTTATGACACGACCAGATACTAAATAAATTAGGAATTCACTCCCAATATTAATTTAATGATTATTGACTGAATGATCGTATTTTTTCTCTTTCTTCTCCACTAAGAAATATTCCGTTTCCCGTTGCACCAACGGCTGGATTTGCGACAACAACATCTCCTCGGCAGTAGGGGTGCAACAACTAATCGACTTAATCGATTACCAAATTAGTTACCAACTCTTTCAGTCGTCGATTCATTGGTGACGTCATCACGTGTGTTTTACGCGCCGTTAAGTTCCAACGTATTGGTCTTTTATCGGTACCGGAGACATTTATAAAATATATGTCATGTATTATTGCTAAAAAATTAAAATTAAAATAAAAACATATCGCAGTCTTAGTGTCGCCAACTCGTTTCTAATATGCAAGACAACAAATGCGTCTATGATGTATTTTCGATCAGACGAGATCTCTCTCCCCCGTCTGTGTGCGAGGGGGCGGGGCAGTTTACACACACGCAGCTGCTACATGCAGCGGAGCACACTGCGGAGATGGCGGAGAGAACGCGCTCCGAGGTGTGGTTAAACTTTACCCGTCTCGATGTGGAGAATACTTGTTACCATAAGTGCAATAAGAGTTCAGCATGTAAGGGCGCACGAGCAATTTGTCTAAACATTTAGCAAAAGTGCACCGCATGCAGACGGAGGAATGTACCGGGTTCGACCGTCTTTTTAGCAGCTCTGTAGCTCCATCCACGCGTAACGTTTCCACGTCAGGTGTTCTGTATGCTAGCAGCAACACACGGAGTTAACTACATTATACAAACATGGGTTAATGATTAGAGGTAACTGAGTTATTTAGTTTGTTAAAATGTCAGCTATTCTGTTTACAGTCTGTCATCAGATTATTTAATACGTTTTGTTAAAGGCTCAGGGCACTTCCTTGTACGATGTGAGGGTCTAAGGACAGAGGGTGTCGTATTGTCATACTGATATTTTGTTTAAACTGTAAAGTCCACTGAGACAAATGTAACATTTGTGATATTGGGCTATATAAAAAAATTTAGAAAGAAAAGAAAGGGCAATCTCGATGACAAAGGTCAATGTTTCCCCCTGTCTACGCACGGAGATAATGTAATCTTAATAGTGTGCAGGCCAAGGCTGGCTCTTCAAAGCAGATATTAACGACGCGCTTTAAAGTTCCCATCATCGTTCAACGGAACTCTTCAGCCTTAAGCGGCAGCCAAGTAAGGAGAAACTACGTGTGCACCGGCTATTCGGGTAAATAATATTAATAGCTGTCTCTCCCCAGTTCAAATCACCCACTGCTCAGGGAGATCTCCTCATGCGTTGCCTTTACGCATCTAGTGTTCAAATACAACATTACTAACCTATAACTCCGCTCAACTGGGAAAAGAGAAGAAGAAAGAAGAAGAGAATCCTCCAGGAGCACAGCGTTCCTAATCATGAGGAACTATAGGCTCAGTCACACACCTGGAGTTCCTAGGCATCACATCAAGCTCATGGTATTAACGTTCCTCTAACCAAACTGCGTGCATCCACATAAACGTCTTCAACGACAGTTGCTCTTTCTCATCGGGCAACCGTACTTTGCATGTGGATATTCTTCGGCACGCCATCATCTCCCGTTTCCTGGACGTGGCATCAGTCGGCCTCACGACGACCGCGTTTTCCCCGACTTAAGGACGTGCACCGCACATCCTCCGTTTTGGGGGGGACATCTGCATGAGATCATCCGCATAGCGGCACACTCAGATTTCCACTATTTCTACACATTTATTATCACACTCGCTGGATCTAACACCTCGAAAGAAGAAGTCAATCTAAAAAGCATCCGGGGCCTCTTAGCAGGAGTGCAGTTTAACGTTTTCCGATCCCGGCTTTCCCAGCCTGTTCGCAAACCAGTCAGTCAAACTCATCCTCAAAGGTCTCATTAGAACTTCTACCCCCGTCTTAGACCGGAGACGCCCTATTACACTCTCCACTTTACGCCTCATGCTCTCCAAACTTAGAAGTGGGTTATTCTCCCCTCATATCAATGCGCTACTCGACGCTTTATTTCTCCTAGCTTTTATGCCTTTCTCAGACCAGGTGAATTTACCACAGCTTCCCTTACATTCGATTCCAATCGAGACGTCAGCTTTTCTGACATATCCTTTCACGCTAGCCACTTTAGCTTATATCTTAAACACTCCAAATGCGGCGGCGCTGTCCGTCATCGCCGCCCGCATCGACTCCCAGTTCTGCCCTTATAAATCCATGATCAAATTCCTACAGCCTAGACCTACCTCTAATCCTCTCTCACCATTATTCCTTATCTCAGGGAATTGTCCTTTAATTCAACGACAGTTCAATATCTATTTAAAGCAAGTTCTCATTAGATCCGGCTATTGCCCCAATTATTCTCGGGGCATTCGTTCAGGATAGGGGCAGCTACCTCCGCTGCTAATCAAGGCGTCTCATCCTCATCCCTGCAACAACTCGGACGATGGTCCTCCTCTGCCTTCACATCCTACATCCGCCCGGACATCAGTGCCGTGCTGGCTATCCAAAGGTCCCTCAAACACTAAAAGATGGTAAATATACCTATAACTGGTGGTGGTAACACGTCAGCATGTATACGTGTCTACGGTTCCGTATCTGTCAGGCTATGACTCCGGATCTGCGTATGCTAATCCTGCAAGTGCAGGTTGCGAACGTGGGTCCGAGTCACGTTGCGGACACAGGTCCGCGGTTAGGTTTAACCCTGCGGGTGCAGGTTGCGGACACAGGTCCGCGCTTAGGTTTAACCCTGCGGGTGCAGGTTGCGGACACAGGTCCGCGCTTAGGTTTAACCCTGCGGGCGCAGGTTGCGGACACAGGTCCGCGCTTAGGTTTAACCCTGCGGGCGCAGGTTGCGGACACAGGTCCGCGCTTAGGTTTAACCCTGCGGGCGCAAGTTGCGGACACAGGTCCGCGCTTAGGTTTAACCCTGCGGGCGCAGGTTGCGGACGTAGGTCCGCGCTTAGGTTTAACCCTGCGGGTGCAGGTTGCGGACACAGGTCCGCGCTTAGGTTTAACCCTGCGGGCGCAGGTTGCGGACACAAGTCCGCGCTTAGGTTTAACCCTGCGGGTGCAGGTTGCAGACACAGGTCCGCGCTTAGGTTTAACCCTGCGGGTGCAGGTTGCGGACACAGGTCCGCGTTTAGGTTTAACCCTGCGGGCGCAGGTTGCGGACCCAGGTCCGCGCTTAGGTTTAACACTGCGAGGGCAGGTTGCGGCCAGTGGGTCTGCGTCATGTTAACCCCGCAGTGCAGGTTGCGGCCAGTGGGCCCGCGCATGTCTAACCCCGCAGCCCGGAAGCGATTCCGGCGCTCATCATGTCCCCATGTTAATCTCTCTTTTCATCCATAGATCTCCGCAGCCAGCCGCAAGGTAAGGATTGCTCACAGCTCCGTACTTCATACTTCACTTCTTTTGGGGGTTCATCAGAGCGGTTCTTTCCCTCCTGAATGATCATCCTGCAAACCCGGGGCCTAATCGCCAAAACATCATTACAGTTACTTGTTGTAATACGTCAATCACTATTCCCGCATATCATGTCTCCCGATAATAAACATGTACTCATACAT
This sequence comes from Gymnodraco acuticeps, assembly GCF_902827175.1. Taxonomy (NCBI): domain Eukaryota; kingdom Metazoa; phylum Chordata; class Actinopteri; order Perciformes; family Bathydraconidae; genus Gymnodraco; species Gymnodraco acuticeps. The sequence goes on from NW_022990501.1 coordinate 5,631,196, forward strand.
CACGTCTCTCCTGATTGAAATGTAGCTCAGCGTAAGTTCAATCAGGAAGACAACATCATCGGGTGTCACACGTTATTTCAATAAGTGATCAGGGGCATTACGCCCTGGCTAGCCAATCATTGCACCTGCTAACCTCTTTAAATCTGCTCTCCCCTTCCTGTCAGTTGTCATTTCAGGTGTCAACGCACAAACCTCCTCCACCCCTTCGCCTCCTGTCTCCTAAATACAGGGCCAAGCTAAACCTTCTCCCTTCAGATCGGACTGAACTACTATCACCACCACCAGTGTCTAGACCCCGGGGGGTTCATCAGAGCGGTTATTTCCCTCCTGAATGATCATCCTGCAAACCCGGGGCCTAATCGCCAAAACATCATTACAGTTACTTGTTGTAATACGTCAATCACTATTCCCGCATATCATGTGTCCCGATAATAAACATGTACTCATACATCACGTCTCTCCTGATTGAACACCGGTAAGCACACCTTCATCTAGGCTGCACTGTTGTACGTGTCCTGACTTGTAGTGGTTCTCTCCTCTATCTACACTCTTCTTGTCATCTTTGTAAAACGATATCAGACTGGTAATTGACACAGATATGACTTCTAGTTAAATTCAGTGTGGCTAAAATGAAAAACTTTGTTAAAATATGCAAGCACGCGAAAGTCAAAGTCAGCTTTATTGTAAAAAATTAGACATGTGTTATACATCCAGAAATATCGTTTCCCACAGTATGACATGTATACATAAAACAAAACAAAAAGGGCCTGATAAACGTGGTATACATTAAACAAAACAAAAAGGGCCTAGATAAACGGGGTATACAGTTTAAAATGTTAATATATTTAAAGTGTTCAAAGTGCAGTTTCAGTGCAAGTCAGTTGAAACGATCTTAAGAAGGGAGGCTGATTGTTTAACGATGGTCTGGAATACTGAAAAGATTCAAGTTTAATATCCTTGTTTAGCAAACAAGACATCTGATTGTTATGTCACACATAATAATCTTGACATAGTAACTAGCTATGGGTAAAACGTGTGGTTATTATACCATTGTTATCATGAATGGAAAATAAATAGGGAAATAGTATCTGGTTAAAGATGAATGGATTTCATATCCTAGAGAAGGTTAGTTATATTATGAATACTTCACAAGGTATTTACTACAGTATTTTGAAGAACAAATAACAAAGACACAAGTCCAATTTTGTTTTGTTTTTAGATTAAATTGTCCATTACCAAAACTGTTCACCTTAGGTCTAGCTTTGGACTTTGATAGTAAAGGAGTATTTAGGCTTATTTTTATACATCTGAATTTTTTTAAATATGTTGGCTATTCACTAGATAGACATTTGTTAAGAACATTTCTGAAGATTGAATATTTGTTCCATTTCTAAATATTCCTATTTTAAAAAAAAAAGTAATTTTAGAGTAGAGAATGCTGATGCTGAACTTGGAAAACATGTGTTAGTGATTTGCATAATTGATAAATTGATCAAATTGATTATTGTTATTGATTAATTTGGAATATTAATTAAAAAGGCTGTTATCCGCAGGTTCACTTAGGAATGCTTGCATGAACATTTGTCAGGCTTTGTGTTTCCTAGGGGCAGTATATTAATGAAGTTTATTGATAATTTGTTTGTTTAAACATCTGAAGAACATTGTGCTGCGAACACAGGAAAAACTTTGTTGCATTGTTTGACATCAACACAATGATGTCACTAGTAAAAACTGTGCACTATAGGACATGAGATCTCGAGACTGACTTTGCAAAGACTAAATGAATGTGAATTGATTTGTCAATTTCTGACTGCTACAGTAACACTGACCCACCGACAAGGTGATTTTATTTTGGGATTCACAGAATGCTTTTGGCAGTGGATTTCTGACTATGCCATATTAGTTGAACCATTGTGAGACTTGACGCATGAACTTTGTATGACTCTGCATGATCCCTGCATGGCTTGATGACTATGTAGCTTGATTTCTAACATTGCTGATTATTTTTGACAGGTGAAAGTTTTCCTGATGATGAGTCATAGGACTTTGAAATAACTTTATATGTGAAGATGAGTATTCTGAAGTATCTTATTTGGGAAACATGGTCTCTGTAGTATGGAGGACAATGTTTCCAGGAGGGGTATAATGGGTTTATTGTTCAATTTAGTAATTTCATTTTAAGAACCATGACCTACGCACAGTAGAACAGTCTCTAGGACTAATACACGGTTTCGGAGCCGTCTATCACCCTCAATCTCAGGGAAAGGTAGAAAGGATGAACCAGAACATCAAGCAGAAAGTCAGCAAAGCATGTGAGGAGACAGGCATGAAATGGTTAGACACCTTGCCTCTAGCCCTTATGTCAATCAGGAGCTCTATTAACCGAGGGACAGGTTTCTCCCCATTTGAGCTGACCCATGGCCATCAGTTCCCGGGCCCAGGAGCCCTGAGCGTAGGAAAGGAAGTAGAGGTCATGAGTTCAAAGCCATATTTCCAGCCACTTAAGGGGCTGGTATCAGATTTCTCCACACAGGTTGCTGACGCCAAAGGGGGACCCGAGAAGCACAAGGCCAACACAGCGGAGTTCGTCTGGCTGAAGGTCATCAGGCCTAAGTGGCTCAACCCTAGGTTCTCCGGCCTCTACTGAGTGATGCAGAGGACATCCCATGCCGTCCGCCTAGGAGGAAAGGGGGACGACTGGTACCATTGGAGCCAGTGTGCAGCGGGGAAACCTCCTGTTAGGACCTTGGACGACATCAGGATGGACTTGGCCCTCGTCGACCCGGAAGCCATCAGCGGACCAGAGGAGAAGGACCCCGAGGATATCACTCCTATCGCCGGCCCAGAAGCCGCCGTCAGCGGGCTGGGGGACATCACGAGGAAGCAGAGGAGTCTATTTCTCTCTGATCAGATTCATCAGTTCCACCATTGAAGGGAAAGCTGCGTCTCCCCCTCCCTATCAGATGCCCTTGTTGGCGTATTCCTCTGAGGGAGAGGAGGACCCTGATGATTCACCAACACAAGGATACTGCTTTCTAGTACTCAGGTTGTCCCTCTAATAGTTCCTTCACTACCATGGAAAGTTGTGTTATGTCTCCATGAAGGTTTCAAGTACTCTAAATCCCAGCTTCTGATGGATTTATATAATGTTGGGGGATGGACGCAGTAGAAAAGAATGACAGTGTTTATGTTTCAAAATGCCTTGTGTAAGTTGAGATCAAAAGGGGGATTTGAAGTATTAAAATAACGTGTTATAGCAGAAGATTTAATACAGCGTATTTCTGGTATATTCATTTTTATGTCACCTGATATATAGGATGTGTGTTAAACTTGAATGGGACAAATTGATGTTTTCCTCTTAAGCATACTGAGGTTTTTTAATGATGTCTCCTTTTAAGAAGAAGTAGATTAGGTCTTTTCTTCCACTTTTTGTGTTATAATCAAAAGGTGTTTTTTTGGCTATTTATGAGTAGGTAAGGTACAGTACAGCCTGTGATTTCTGCCTGGAGTAGAATGATTACCCGTTGATAAAGTATTTTTCAGAAAGTCATTTTGGGCTTTCAGGGGCAGAACCCAGTAGGTTGTCTGTAAGAGTTTTCTGTATGATCTGGAAAGTAAGCTTTAATTATTAATACAAGAAGGAAATATGTCAATTCTTGGACCTTCTCAAATATAACATACTTTGATTACAGTTTCCATATATTTGAAGAAGTCATGAGATGATGTGAGTCACACAGTTAGAGAGACAATGGTCCTCCAGTTATCAATAGATGCATTCATGTTATTGTGAGCTGACTTCGGGTGGAAGGAAGTTCAAAGAAGGCCTGAGGGTATGGGAACAGTTAACCTTTGTTACAACATTTTGGAGTAGTTGGCTTAAACCAGGGGTTCTCAAAGTGCGGCCCGCGGGCCAATGGCGGCCCTCGGAAATGTTTCTGGCGACCCGCGATAGTTAATGTGACACGCTGAAATGCATGCGTTATATTTGAATCCTCCATGGTTGTATCGAGTAAGAATTAGAATGAGTAGCTTTCCAGCGGTATCTCCTGTGAGACTGTAAACAGGGCACAGCAGCCAATATGGCCGCTCAAAGCAGCTTGACTTTACACTGTGTGGGATTGGTGGATTTGTGTGTCCGTCAAGGAAATCTCGGCCGGCAGCCATCATGGTCTGACCAATGGACATCGAGAAATCACTAAGGGCCTACCCACCAAGTAAAAAAAACATAAACCACCCATCAGTTTACATCTGTGAGGAGAGAGAGAGAGACAGAGAAAATGGCTAAACTTTACAGTTGCCGACTTCGCTAGAGATTTTTTTCGCTAGCAGCAGTGAAGATAGAGCCTCAGAACCTGAATTCTTCGACTCTTCTGAAGAAGAACAATACAAAGACAACAACAAGGATCCATTTGGACATGGGTAAGTGTAAATATTACAGTAATAGTGTACTGGCAATGTGTGGGGAATACCGCGAAAATAGGTTTATTGATATATATTTTTTATCGATAGTCATGAACTTTTTATTGGAACAAAATAGACTCTCCATTAGCAAACGTTTACTCTGTGTTAACGTTATTTTGGTGTGTAAAAGTGAGATTACATGTGTAGATGATTAAATTAATCATTTATTCGTCCCACAACGGAGACATTTACAGTGACATGTTTTTGCCATTGATTATTTTATCATACTGTTCTGTACAGATGAGACTTTGTCATAGATTTATTTATATGTGTGCCTGTTATTATTTTACCGTCCTGTACAGATGAGACTTTGTAATCAGATGTAGCCTATGTATATGTGTTTCTGTGATTTTATACTGAATGTAAAGTAACTGGAAATACCTCTGTGTGTGTTTGTGTGTGTGTGTGTGTGTGTGTGTGTTCGAGAGAGAGAGAGAGAGAGAGACTCCTTCTGCAACCTCCCAAACTTTATTTTTATGTGTGCATTGTTATTTGTGCTTGAGCAACATTTTACTTGAACTTTATTTCAATGAAATTAGTTGTAATTATTGTCCTACACAGGCGGCGTTTATCCAGCAGCCACAACATTCATCTGTGCCGGCCCCCAGGTCAAGATCTACTGTGGCTCAAGGGCGTTCACCAGAGCCATCACCACCAAGGACCAGCAGACCAGCATCACTACAGCTGCCTTCACCTCCATCTGCGGCTGCCACCAGGTCAAGATACACCTCAGCACAAAGGCTTCACCACAGCCATCACCTTCAACCCAGCCAGAAAGGAGGTCTCGTATAGCACTTGTACACCCCACCTACACAGCAGCCCATGCACCATCACCCCCATCTTCACAGCAGCAAGACCCACTGTCTTGGAAGACAGACAAAGACCTTGACACTGTCTTGACATTTATAATGAATAGTTGGTTGAAAGTTCTGATGTTCAATATTGTAAATAGTGAGATTTTCCAGTTTCTTATATTTATATAAATAGTTGGTTGAAAAAAACATTTATAATAAATTGTTGGTTGAAAAAAAAAGGTTGAATGCTCAATTTGTATTTGTACACATCACATGAACCTTGTTATGTAATATGAAGTCATTATTCAGTCCTACTGTATCTCAGTCCCTGCTGTGGTGAACGTAGAGTGATAAACACCTATTTTACTCAAAATTTGAATTTAATGTTTTTCATTTTAGACATGAATAACACATTTATATACAGTGTAATTCAAATATTTCATTGCTTTTGTGATCCTAGGACTTTGGTAACCAAATCTAAAACACCAAAACAATTCGATTACATGAGTAAATGTGTGTTTTCACAAGAGTTTTGAAGATTTTCCAAAAATCTGATTTCACATTTTAAGCTTTTGAGCTACTTATCTCATCAAACAGTGCTCTAAGGTGAGCAATATGCATATATAGCAAGACCAGAGATTGTCCTGAACATTTTGATATTTAACACATAGGGTGCCATGTTAGAAGAAATACATTTAAAAGGTGATTTAAGAAAACATCTAAAAATCGAGAAAATACCCTTAGACTCCAGAGGGTTAAGAATGGTAAAACTGCGCCCCCTGGGTTGTCATTCCTAAATTATGAATGACAGCTTGTGGAAAGTTTGCTAGACTACTGGTTGCATGGCAACTAGGCATCTCGCAAGTTGCGGTAATTGGTTAGTACAATAAAGAAAGGATTTGTTTTGGAATTATTTTGTGTTCCGTTTTTTATTGGGCAGCCCTCAATCCAATATTGGGTACCTAAATTGGCCCTCACTCATCAAAACTTTGAGAAGCCCTGGCTTAAACAGATGTGTGTGCGTTCTGTCATGACTCCAAAGCATTGTTGTCACGTTTTCTGTGTCGTGCTGTTCTCCCTGTCATGTTTTCCTCTTGTTATATTGTCTGGTCCTTTTCCCTGTGTTTTTCCTCCCGTCGTTAGTTGCCCTGGTGTGTCTAGTGTCTGATTGTTTTCACCTGTGGCCCTTGTGTTTCTCCTCCCCTGTCCGGCTGTGTCTCGTCTTGTGATTACCCCTCCCTGTATTTAGTCTTGTCTCTTCCTGTGTTCAGTGTCGGTTCGTCTTGTGTCATGACTAGTTCGTCGGTGAGTGTTCTGTTTTGTCTTTGTTTATCACCTAGCCTTGAAATAAAGGAATTTTCACTTTAATCTGCATTTGGGTCCTGCCTGCTTCACACACCGTAACATTACGAACCGACCTAACAAATGGACCCAGCAGATGATCCATGGGAGGTAGAATTACAGCATTTTACCTTCTATCTGGCTTGCTGCTTCGATTGGTGGAAGGGAGCGTCCAGTGTTCGGCAGAAGAGGGCCGCTCTGGTAGAGGCGCACCGGTTGGCAGCAGAGAAACGATGTTTTGTGGAGTTCTTACCTGACTGGATCTTGGACTTCCTTGAAACATGTGATTCCCGGCCTGCTAGCCCCAGGCATGCTAACTCCATGTCTCCCAATTCCCAACCTGGCAAAATACGCCTTGGTGGGTTCCGCCTACAGTCAACCCGTGCTTCTGCCCCAGTTCCTGCTCCTGTCCAGGATTTGTATTCCGGAACTCGTCTGGCTTATGGAGGTCCACGGAGTATTCAGGCGGCTGCTAAGAGGAGTCATCGCAAGGCCAGGCTAGCAGCCCGAGCAGCCATGGTTCCGGCTACAGAACCGGCCCACACAGCCATGGTTCCAGACCCAGTTCTGGCCCCAGCAGCCATGAATTCGGCTCCAGAACCGGACCTTATAGCCACGTTTCCGGCTCCAGAACCGGACCTTACAGCCATGTTTCCGGCTTCAGAACCGGACCTTACAGCCATGATTCTGGCTTCAATTCCGGCTCCAGAGCCGGCCCATTCAGCCATGTTTCCGGCTCCAGAACCGGACCTTACAGCCATGTTTCCGGCTCCAGAACCAGACCTTACAGCCATGTTTCCGGCTCCAGAACCGGTCCCGGCAGCCATGGATTCGGCTCCAGAACCGGACCTTACAGCCATGTTTCCGGCTCCAGAACCGGACCTTACAGCCATGTTTCCGGCTCCAGAACCGGACCTTACAGCCATGTTTCCGGCTTCAGAACCGGACCTTACATCCATGATTCTGGCTTCAATTCTGGCTCCAGAGCCGGCCCATTCAGCCATGTTTCCGGCTCCAGAACCGGACCTTACAGCCATGTTTCCGGCTCCAGAACCGGACCTTACAGCCATGATTCTGGCTTCAATTCCGGCCCCCGCAGCCATGGTTCCAGACCCAGCTCTGGCCCCAGCTGTCACAGTCACATCTCAAGTTTCCTCTCGAGTCCCCTCTCCAGTTCCCTCCTTTAGTCCCCTCTCTAGTCCCTCCTTGAGTCCCCTCTCTAGTTCCCTTCTCTAGTCCCCTCTTGAGTCCCCTCTCTAGTTCCCCTCTCGAGTCCCCTCTCGAGTTCCCCCTTGGTTCCCCTCTCGAGTCCCCTCTCGAGTCACGTCTCAAGTCCCTACCCAATGTCCTGGTCCGTTGGAGGTTCCGCTGGGGGTCCTGCCAACTCCATGTCCTGTCCCGTTGGAGGCCCCGCCGTCTACTCTCCTGCCGGGGGTCCTGCCAGCTCCTTGTCCTGTGCCGTTGGAGGCCCCGCCGACTACTCTCCTGCCGGGGGTCCTGCCAACCTTTTGTCCTGTCCCCTTGGAGGTCCCACCGTCTACTCTCCTGCCGGGGGTCCTGCCAGCTCCTTGTCCTGTCTCGTTGGAGGTCCCGCCGACTACTCTCCTGCCGGGGGTCCTGCCAACCCTTTGTCCTGTCTCGTTGGAGGTCCCGCCGTCTACTCTCCTGCCGGGGGTCCTGCCAATCCTATGTCCTGTGCCGTTGGAGGCCCCGCTGACTGCTCTCCTGCCGGGGGTCCTGCCAATCCCGTGTCCTGGTCCTCTTCCGTGGGGGATCCTGCCGAGGCCTGTCCCACCAGCTCCGACACCGGGTCCTGCCCGGCCTCCGGCGCTGTCCCGTCAGCGCCTTCCTGCCCGGCCTCCGGAGCTGTCTGGTCTTCGCCCTCGAGCCCGGCCCTCTGAGAGCCGCAGTCTTCACCCTCGATCCCGGCCCCCTGAGAGCCACGGCCTTCGCCCTCGAGCCCGGCCCCCTGACTTTCCCGGCCGCGGCCCTCGCCGTCATGCTCGGCCCCCTGAGTTCGCCCGCGGTGGCCTTCGCCCCTCCATAACCCCCACCTTGGACTCTGTCTTGCCCCAGACCCGTCCGCCCGAGTCCCCCTTCTCGGCTTCTGCCTTGCCCGAGATCCCTTCCGGGTCCTCCGCGGTGCACTTGGGTTGTCAGCCCAGACCCGTCCTCCGGACCCCCTCCACCCACCCTGCTGGACATTGTTTTTTGGACGTTTATTGGACTGTTTTGGGTGTTTTAGGGACGTCTGGAATCCGTCCCTTGAGGGGGGGGTTCTGTTACGATTATTGTGTTATGTCACGTTTTCTGTGTCGTGCTGTTCTCCCCGTCATGTTTTCCTCTTGTTATATTGTCTGGTCCTTTTCCCTGTGTTTTTCCTCCCGTCGTTAGTTTCCCTGGTGTGTCTAGTGTCTGATTGTTTTCACCTGTGGCCTCCCCCTAGAACATTTAGATTTTTTCAGGTCTGGTGCATTCTCTAGACTGAATTATAAGATGAACCACCACAATATTATATTGTACAATTTCAAGTTTATTGTTCATTTCACTTGTTTGTTCTTGTGTTTGCTCGCTTGCCCTGCATAGCTATAAGAAATACTAGTTGTTGGTCAAGACACTTTCTATCTGATGAAGGCAAATGCCTTCCCAGATGGAAAAAAGTAGAAAACATTACATTCAGTTATAACTGCCAAAACAAACATTATTTACACTATTATGGCCCCTGTTAAACATGTTTGTAATGTTATCTACTGTGAGTTGGTCGAATGAATGCCCCCTCATCCGGAAGCTGACTGAGCAGACCCGAGCAGCAGTCGAGAGGAGCAGAGCGCATCCGCGAAGCACACAAAATGGCGACGTCAGAGTTCCCGTTAGCCGGCAAATCTAAATCTCTTCGGTCAAAAATGTCCGGTCAAAATAATTTCCCTTTAGCGCAATACCACTTCAGTTGCGCCACTTATGTGACAGACAAGAAGAGTCAATGCTAATGTCTAACACGTAATGTGGAGAAAGAGATGTCCTGGATGGGTTGATTGTGCGTTGATCTGTTGGTAATGCCTTGGGGTTCCGGTGGGCATGTAAACAAATGCATAATGCTGTGCTATACTTTGTGGCCTCACCCAGTTGCATAGCGACACTTATTGTTTAGGTGTCTTTTAATAAGCAGGTAGTCCTATCATTAGCTAGAACTAGCCGATATGGACATAAACGCGAGTGAAATCTAATCTGACGGGAGAGAGAGATCAGCTGCTGCTGACGAGTCGACACGCAGCTCTGCATGATCACATGCAACGGTGAGCGGACAAAACACACACTTCAGGTTAGAATATCACACGTAGCTATTTTAATTAGGCCTACCTCTCAAACTACCTAAACTAGTTATAGATATGTTTAGTTTTACTGTCGGGTCACTCAATACTGGATCCGCGAGCTGCATGATACTGGCATAATAGATTGCCCGATCGGGCAACCAGCAGGTGAGGCTTCATTGCCCGAGCTAAATACTAGATGGCCCCGGGCCATCGGGCAGTCCTTAATGTCGAGCCCTGGGAGAACTGCCAACTCACTGGCTAGCCGGCCCAGAAGTGAAATCGTCAATAACAAATAGCTAAGGAGGAGCAACCAACACAACTCCTCCCCGCTTATGTGTATAAATACTGGAACATTCTTATGCTCGGCGCTCTTTTCCTGACTGGCTGTCGTGGTACGTATATCACACGGTGGTAGGAATTGAGCCCGGAGCGCTCTGTATTGTACTATTGCAGAGTGCTCTGTATTTGTATTGTTATTTTCTACCATTAAAACAGATTATTGGTTAACTTTATTCTGGTGCTTTGAGTTCCTTCTTTTGTAAATTTGACTAGCTCATCAGTCATCAAGGGACGCGGGGAGCAGAGGTGAACCTTCCACCACCGCCATTGGGTGGTGCTCCAACACACTGCAGACTGTATTTTTGCTGAGGTTCTCTGCATCCCCCACAGCATACAGAAAACTGCCGCTTGCAAAGTATCGCAAAGCAATACATACAGTCTGCGGCAATGTAAGGGCACAACTCCGATTTGTGGCATTAGCAATATATGGCTCGAGGAGCTGACACAGATAAGTCAGCCCTTCTGACGAGAACCTGTATCTTTCATACAAATACTCTTCAGGGAAAGCCAAAGGGTTTATTCTTTCCCTAAATATCCTCTCCCGCCTGAGAGCGCCTCTCACAATCCGAGCTCCGAGCTCCACAGTGTCATCTTCACAGAGATTTCATTGGTCGATAGGCAGAGCTTTTATAGACTGATCTCTTAGCCTGCAACCTAACCTGGTCCCGACCAGGTTAGCCGCACAGCATAAGTTACCATGGAGATCTAGCCTGCTAAAAAGAGAACCAGCTTCGTAGGACCGGAAACCCAGAGTTTTCCCTGAAGTTAGCCGGCTAAGCGAAAATCTTGCTTCGTAGTATACCCCCCAGGTCTATCCTTCAGAAAAGTGACACACTCTGTCACTCTTGTTGGCCTCTTATGATGCTGCTGTCTTTTAATATATGATTATTTCTCAGCCGCTAGTTCGTTCTTCACAGATTCTTCAGTCTCATCAGCCTCATCCTTCCATCAGTCCCCTGCAGTGAACGCATCAGCCTCCATATGATATTGTCCTGATGCTGTAAGGGTGATGCCCCATGATCACAAAATGACCCAAGGAGACACCCATGAGTGCCAAGGACCTCATATAATGTATGTCATTAATGTTACATCACCCATTATTATAACAATTTGATTTCCTTTTTTCTCTTCTCTTAACTAAATAGTCCTGTCTTTAAGTATAATACAATGTAAAGTCCTTTTCCTGCACCATTTTAAGCATAGGCGGATTTTGCGGGGGGGGGCATTGCCCCCCCTGGTGGCTGAAATATGTTACTGCATTACTACGTCTAAAACTGTTCCAATACAAATATTTCGTATATCAATATTGTAATAGATGTAATGAAATGATTATTACAATACAAATCTGAATAATATCATAATTTCATTTTTGAGCAGTCGCATGTGTGTGTGTGTGTGGTTAAGGACACAAGTTCCCTCGCTTTTTTTTGCATACAAGTGATTCAGCTATTGTATTACAAGAATTAGCAGTAATGGATGTTTGGCGATTTTTAAAGCGTCCAATTTCGTCTTGTAAAGCTTCAACAACAGAAGAGCCACCGACTGAGCCTAACCTTACCAACCAGCAGCCGTCAGAATGTGAAGTGGCAGACACACAAACGAGCAGCTCTGGACCAGCTAACGTCATTAACCCCACAGCAGGGAGACCACCGGTGCCGGGCCGTCAGTGGGTCATGATGATCTTGGGAAAAAACACAGCTGTCCCAAGCAGCCTACTTTATCCGAATTCCCCTCAAAAGTGTTTGGGAAAACAAAACGATCATTTTCCACGTACTATTACAAGAACTATCCCTGACTGGAATATTCAGTACGAATGGATGCCGTCTTCTGTTTTTCATGCTGCTTGACAGCGGTGTGGAGGATTCCTTTAGAAAGGGTCTGAGTGACTGGAAAAAACTAAGCAGCAAACTGGAGAAACATGCACACTCCCAGGCCCATCTGAACTGCATGGTTAAATGGGATAACTATAAAGTGACTGCATCTTCTGGATCTATTTCAGCTAAACTTTCCCGAAGCCACGAAGATTTTGTTGAGAAGAACAGATCTTATTTGTGCAAAATTGTTGATATTGTGAGGCTGTTGTCCAAACTCGGATTGCCTTTTCGTGGGCATCGGGAGGGAAGCGAGTCAGAGTCGAGTGGGAATTTTCTTAAGGTTTGTGGCTTCTTCTCCAAGTATGATTCTGCTTTTAAAAACATGCAGTCCAACTATTTCAATGCGACTAGCCCAGATTTCCAGAACGAAGTCATTGACATATGCGCTAACTTAGTTCGTGCAGCAATTGTAGAGAAAGTGCAGGATACTGGATTTTTTTCCAGAATTGCAGATGAGGCCAGGTCTTGCAAAACGGAACAATTATCAGTGTGTTTAAGATATGCAGAGCAGCTTGAAATCAAGGAGCATTTTTTGTGTTTTATTGATTGCTCAGCATCTGGGATTGTGGAAGCAATAAACAAAGGACTTGAGATGTGTGGACTGAAACATATCCCAATTGTTGCCCAGAGTTACGATGGTGCCTGGTGTCTGGTCACGTTTCTGGTGTGCAGCAGCGCATCAAAGAGACCCACCCATACAGTGTACGTGCACTGCTTGGCACACAAGCTACATCTGGTGCTTGTGGAGTGTTGTGCTGTCAACCGCAGCGTGAAAACATTCCTGAACGTCATTGACAAACTGTACTCTGTATTTGCAGAGCCGTCAAACCATCATCGATTCATTGAAATGCAGAAATCACTGAATCTGAAACAAACTGAAATAATACAGCCAAGTGAGACAATATGGGCGTACAAGTGGCGATCTGTGAATTCCGTTAAAACTCACTACTCTGCAATTACAGGGGGCCTGCGAGAAATGAGTGACGAGGGAGACAAGTCGTCTGTGGAGGCCAGTGGCCTTTATGCCCACATGACCAGAATGTCTTTTGTTAACTGTGTTCTTATTCTCAGCGTCCAGGAAAGAGAAGCTTAAAAAGGAGACTAAATGGAGTCTCTGGAGGTTCAAATTTGGTACTTTAATTAATAAAAAAGGTACGGTAAAATCACAAACAGGATATTGTCCAACAGAAATACAGCTGTGCATCTGGCTCTTGTTAGCAGAGAAAGAGGGCCAACCCCTCAGGTTTCGTTATTTATATATCCTCTCCTGGCTCCTCCCTGGGGGCCGGCTCTCCACGTATTTAATGTCCGTTGTTACGCATATCACAGGATACAGACATTGTACATTCAATATATATCTAAACACGCCTTTTCTCCTCCTTAACTCTTTCATGACTTTTCATTTAACACATTCTAAACGCTGTAATCAATACTCCAAAAAATACAGGAAATACTTCACAGCAATTTGGTTTCCGGTCGTTCCGAATGTTGTGACATGCTACCCACATCTGTAAACAATAACGTACTCAAATAAACTGTACCTTCATTTAATATCCAACAATAATATCTCGACGTCTATAGTTGTAGTGTTGAAATCAGTAGGTTTCGGTGTGCAACATCATATCATATCGCTGCTAAATTCACCTCTATAGGAAATGGTATATTAGCCTCATGCTAAATGCTAACCGGAGATGAAGGATTTTCAGAATAAAAGCTTAAGAACTTCTGGTTTTTCAGTATAAAACAGCATTTAAACTAAAGGTACATTTAAGGTACATTATGCCATCAAAACATTGATTTTAATTTCTAACACTTTCATTACATGTGTTATTGTATTTGAAGACATACTGCGTGTGATTCATGTTACGCACAAGGCCCTACAGTCCTCCAGCCGCACACTCTCCGAAGCTGCAGCGCTTACCGACAACCTGAAGGCGCACTTCAAATCTCAGAGACAAGCAGATACGTGGAGCAATATGTGGGGATCAGTGAAACAGTTCTGCCGGGACAACGACGTGGCAGTACCTGTGGATGCAGATGTTGAGTGTCAGACTCCGGGTCCCCTTGCACCCAAAAGAAAACGGGCTACAAAACCCCCGACCTCCCTCGACAGTTTCCTGGTTACAACTACTTTGGGCCAAAGAGAAACTGATGAAAGTGGCGCACAAAGGTCACAGAGTGATACAGCTGGATTTCAGCAGCACCTATATCTCCCTGTGCTGGACACCCTCATCAACGAACTAGACAGACGATTCACGGGAGAGTCCATAGACCTGGCACGAGCATGTGCAGCACTGTTTAAATGTGACAAAAATGGAATTGAACCTCTTGTACAAAAATACGCACAGCCGCTCAAAATTCACCCTCTCCTTCTTGGAGCAGAGATGGACCTTGTTAAAGCCTCTGCTGTCGCACCTGTTGCACTTGAGCATCTTCGAAAGACTGTTCAAAAGGAGAGCTATCCAAATGTATACATGATGCTCCAGTTGGCACTGACTCCTATCGGATCTGCCACCTCAGAGAGAAGTTTTTCTGCAATGAGGAGAATTCGGAACTGGCTGCGGTCAACGAGGGGAGGAACAAGATTTTCCTCACTTGCTGTTCTTCACATTGAGGATGACATAACTGCACAACTGTCACCTGAGGGGATAGTGGACATATATGCGGAACATAAAAAAAGGCATCTACTTCTGCACTAAGGTTAATAATATTGTAGCGTGTTCATAATATTGTAGCGTGTTCAAGTAACCAAGGGATATAGTAGTTATCAAATAAGTATAAGATGTGCACAGTTATGATACGTTTTACAGTTATGTAATGCACTGTTGTTGGGGGGAGAGACCGCCCCTTCCATATGAGTGTGTGTTTACGGCGGGCATGGAAAAGTCATACTCAGTGGTGAGCGCTGGCTTTATTGCTACTGTATCCGTAGCACCCACGCAATAGTTGGGACTGTGTGCTGACGTTAGTAAAAAAGGTTTGCCCCCCCAAGCGCAAATGTCAAACTCCGCCTATGATTTTAAGGCTTCAAAACAGGCATTTTTACTGTATGTGTTTGGAGAAATGACACAATCAATGGCCCAGAATTGTACTTTATAAACTTTGAATCTTGTGGTGCTTGAAGAAATACACACTGGCTAAGCCAGCCAGGTTATATATGCCTTTTTTGGAGCCATTTTTTGCAATATTTATTAAAATGTCACTAGTTATTTAAACAAACCACTATCTGAGGAAAATACAAGCAACCATAAAACACCCTTTATCTAGAGAGCCATTGAAGCCCATGAAGAATTTATCCTTCCACAAATCTTTTCAACTGCTGTAAGTTAGGGCACTATCTGTGCAGAAAATTAAAAATATTCTTCATTTGCAGTATTTTTTTAAAAAAGTGTTCAGAAAGACTGCATCAATTATATGCTATATATATATAATATCAATATTTGTATTAACTAACCAAAGTCAATTTAAATAGCCGGCACAAATGGGTTAATTGCCATGCATGTGGTGTTTGATATAGTTTACGTTCAATTTCAACTATTTTAGGCAGAAAAACGTTTATTGACTAAAACGTTTTTAGTAATTTACTATAATTTAGAAAGGTTTTTGTGAGAAATCATTTCAAAAGTAAACTTTTTTTTTATTTTATATTTGAAATGTTTGTACACAACATTATTAATTTATACATTTTTATCATTTTTTAAAAATTATGAATCAATTTATTTTTAATGTATTTCCTTGAGGCTGAGGAGGATATATCAGCATGTAGTTCAACATGCAAATCTTCTAATGTATGTATAAGTATAA
Source organism: Gymnodraco acuticeps (assembly GCF_902827175.1). NCBI lineage: Eukaryota > Metazoa > Chordata > Actinopteri > Perciformes > Bathydraconidae > Gymnodraco > Gymnodraco acuticeps. Next base: position 5,647,120 of record NW_022990501.1, read on the forward strand.
CATGGAAAAAGAAATAAAATAGGTTTCATAGGAGGATGTGGATTTATTTTCTCTCACCTTGTAATTACACAATCAAACAATGTAATGTAGCTCTGGCCTTCACTCACAAAAAAACATTTTGTTCAATTGGACACATTTTTCGAAGCTATATTGACTGACATGCAATGACTGGGATTGATGGAAGAATCTGCGAGGAATGAACTCGGAGCAGAGAAATAATCATATTTCAAAAGACAGCAGCATCATAAGAGGCAGTGACAGAGTGTGTCAGTGTGCTGAAGGATAGTTCAAACCGGAGAGACGTGATGTAAGAATTACATATTTATTGTTTACACGTCATATGAATGAAATGATTGCCACGATAATTCAACAGGAGAATGTAATGGTGTTTGGCGATTAGGCCCCGGTTTGCAGGATAATCATTCAGGCGGGAAAGAACCGCTCCGATGAAGTCCCCGGGGTCTAGACACTGGTGGTGGTGATGAGTAGGTGAGACCGGTCTGAAGGAGGAAGGTTTAGCTTTGTCCTGAAGGAGACGGGAGGCGAGAGGGGTGGAGGCGGGTTGCGTGTGATCATCTGCAATGACAACTGACAGGGAGGAAGAGCAGGCATTTAAGGAATTTAGCATGTGCAGCGATTGGCTGCTGAGGGGTGACGCCCTCGTATTTAATGAGGGGGGAAGGGAGCCATAGAGTGACGTGTAAGTGACTCGTGTTAGGTCTTCCTTATTGAACTTGCGCTAAAGCTTTCATTTGTGACCAGCTATCCAGGCAAGTCTCCAGTTGCGGCTGGTGGAAAATATTTTTGGTGGGGCTATGGAAATAGGGACCAAACCATACTAGGGCAGTCCGGGGGGATTCTCCCCCGGAAGAAATTTTTGAGAAATAACCCCTTAAATTATGACTTCTGGTGATGTTAGAGGGGGGGTTAATCCATAATCTTCATTGTGGTTAGCTATGAATCTTCCAAAACTGTGAAACAGTACAGTAGGCCTACACAAACTGCAGAACACTGATGCTTTGGGAACACTCAAATGATTGAATTCCCATTTAAAATCAGGAGACTAAATACGAACATTGTGTGTGTGTGTGTGTGTGTGTGTGTGTGTGTGTGTGTGTGTGTGTGTGTGTGTGTGTGTGTGTGTGTGTGTGTGTGTGTGTGTGTGTGTCATACTTGCCAACCCTCCCGATTTTCGCGGGAGACTCCCGATTTCATTGCCCTCTCCCGGTTTCCTCCCGGGGTCATATTTCTCCCGCATTTCTCCCGATTTCTGACAAATTCAGATTTACTCACGACTGTTTCCACTCAGATTTTAATACAGCTAAACCATTATTTGGTTTCCATGGTAGCGCGTCTCTTTAGAAGCGTGCGCAACTCAAAGTTTGAGAGGGTGAGGAAGATGAAAACTGAACAAGAATCGACAACTCCACCCTCTGCTCACTCCTTTCCTGTAAAATACAGGTCCAGCCCACACATATGCTCCATGGTGCTACAGGCATTGCCCTTACATCTACAATAAGCATGTAAATGTTAATCTACAGCTCCGGCGATCCACTAGCACCGGAGTCTCCACCTGCAGACGCAGCCATCCTCGACAACTACTGTAGCATCACCTTGGATACGGGTCCAAACAACTCACAGACACACAGGCCAGGGCGCTGACAGGGCGCCCTTTGAGCATCAGATCTGACGACGCTGATTGGCTGAAATGATGTTTCGGCGGCATAGTATACAGATAGCAACAGTCAGCTTGTTGGCTGCTGCTGCTCTGGCTGAGGGCTCCTTTCTACCGCCCGGACGAGAGAGGGTAATGATACACGCTGCGGCCAGGCAGCGTGTAACTTTAGACAACGTAAAACAATTTTAAACGAGATTTTATTGTAGATTATACATTTTACCGATACCGACTATATCATATTTACCTTGTTCATTAAAAGTAAAAAATAAAAATATATATTCTTTTTTAAATATATATATATATATATATTATTTTTTTTAATGACAATCAAGGCAAGGCAAGTTTATTTATATAGCACTTTTCAACACAAGGCAATTCAAAGTGCTTTACAAAAAATGAAAGACATTAAGAAAATGGCATCATTAAAAAGAAAAGCTAATAAAATAAACATTAAAAGAAAAAATACATGGATAAAAGTTACAGTGCAGTAATAGTTCAATTAAAAGCAGCGACAAAAAGAAAAGTCTTCAGCCTGGATTTAAAAGTAGTAAGAGTTGCAGCGGACCTGCAGGTTTCTGGGAGTTTGTTCCAGATATTTGGAGCATAATAACTGAACGCTGCTTTACCATGTTTAGTTCTGACTCTGGGGACAGAAAGCTGACCAGTCCCTGAAGACCTGAGAGATCTGGATGGTTCATAATTTAGCAGGAGGTCAGAAATGTATTTTGGGCCTAAACCATTCAGTGCTTTATAAACCAGCAGCAGTATTTTGAAATCTATTCTTTGACACACAGGAAGCCAGTGTAAAGACTTCAGAACAGGAGTGATGTGATCCACTTTCTTAGTGTTAGTGAGGACTCGAGCAGCAGCGTTCTGAATCAGCTGCAGCTTTCTAATACATTTTTTAGTGAGACCTGTGAAGACACCATTGCAGTAGTCCAGTCTACTGAAGATAAAAGCATGGACAAGTTTTTCCAAATCCTGCTGTGACATTAGTCTTTTAATCCTAGATATATTCTTTAGGTGATAGTAGGCTGATTTAGTAACTGTTTTAATGTGACTGTTGAAACTCAGGTCAGAGTCCATGACTACACCTAGATTTCTGACTTTATCTGTTGTTTTGAACATTGCAGACTGAAGCTCAGCGCTAACTTTTATACGTTCTGCCTTGGCTCCAAAAACCATTACCTCAGTTTTATCTTTGTTTAATTGGAGAAAGTTCTGACACATCCAGTCATTGATTTGTTTAATGCACTTACTCAGTGTTTGAATTGGAGTATAGTCTCCTGGTGACATTGTTACGTTAATTTGTGTGTCATCTGCATAGCTATGGTAACTTATTTTGTTGTTCTTCATTATCTGAGCCAGTGGACCAGGGGTGGGGAATCTCCGGCCGTATACGGCCCGCGAGACCATTTGGAATGGCCCTCGAGGTAATTTATAAACACACGCAAAAAATTAAAGAAATCCTGACCGCAAAATAATTAAACAAGCGAGTGCCTGTTTTTCCTGGCAACGGTCATGGTCCTTGAACACAACACGAGCCTAACGTGTCATCACGTGGTATACGTCTCGTCTGACAGGGGTGCAGTTCTGACGGAGAGCACCAGAACGCCACTCCGGGACTTCAAAAATTGCAGTACCCATAAATCTGTACACATGCTGCAGTTCGCGGATACAAGCGGCCGAGATGGGTTTTCTCCGCAGGGTGGCTGGTGTCTCCCTTAGGGATAAGGTGAGAAGTTCGGTCATCAGGGAGGGACTCGGAGTTGAGCCGCTCCTCCTTCGCGTCGAAAGGAGCCAGTTGAGGTGGTTCGGGCACCTAGTTAGGATGCCACCTGGGCGCCTCCCTAGGGAGGTGTTCCAGGCACGTCCAGCTGGGAAGAGACCAAGGGGTAGACCTAGGACCAGGTGGAGGGATTATATCTCTTCGCTGGCCTGGGAGCGCCTTGGGATCCCCCAGTCAGAGCTGGTTGATGTCGCCAGGGAAAAGAAAGTTTGGGGCTCTCTGCTGGAACTGCTACCCCCGCGACCCGACCACGGATAAGCGGGAGAAGATGGATGGATGGATGGATGGATGCTGCAGTTTTTGCGTGGCTGTGTCTTTAGTTGAAAGCCCAGTGGCGATCTGTTCATCTGTCATTCTGATCATACAGTCAATAACTTTGTTGTTATTAGCATCTGGTTAGCTAGCTATGCTAACGAATATAAGAAGCTTTTTCTCGAACCAGTGAGGTAAAGGCACATCTTGATCATTATAGTTATCAAAAAACAAGAGAATAAAGTAAACTGGTATAAAATACTATATGACAGTAAACAAAAGTTGTTATTAATAAACAAGAATACAGTTTGAAAGGGGAGTGATTTGTAAAATATCCATAAAGAAAAAGTAAATCTGCTTCCAGTTCTGTTTCATATGGGTGTTGAGAGATGTTTCCATAGATCTCTTCATTTTGCTCTCAAAATGCACCAGATTGATGCTTTTAACTTCAATATTTAAAAAAAAATCTTCCCAGGAGACCCGGACCCCCCTAGAGGAGGTTAGGTCCCCCCCACTTAAATAATGTCCACATGGATAGGAAACTAAATACATTTGCACCTATATATATACAGTCTATGATTTGCACACATTTTGTGTCCATATCTTTCTGTTTGGTGGTCATGCCACACCGTGCACGTGCATGCATGCGCGAATCATGGCAAGATATCTGGATTAAGAGGTTGCTTTTTCTTTGCACAGCATGAAAGAAAGGCCAAATGAATGGGCTGTGATTTTTAAGCAGAGGTCAATAATTTGTACGGCCCTCGGAGGATGTTGAAAAAATTGAAATGGCCCTTGAGAGGAAAAAGGTTCCCCACCCCTGATGTAGACGTTAAAGAGAAGAGGCCCCAAGATGGAGCCTTGAGGTACCCCACATGTCATATTTGTCAACTCAGATGTGTATTTACCTATAGAAACAAAGTTGTTTCTGTCCTTTAAGTAGGATTCAAACCAATTTAGAACTGTTTCCGAAAGTCCCACCCAGTTTTCCAGTCGGTCTAGTAATATGTTGTGGTCAACAGTGTCAAACGCAGCACTGATATCTAATAATACTAACCTACCAGTTTCACCCACTGTCTCTGCCACCTCCCTCCATGCCTCGCTCCTCCGGTTTGTATCCCGGTAGATCAACAGAGACTGATCATACAGCACCGGGTAGGGCTGTGCAATTAATCGTATTTTAATCGCGATTACGATTATGGTTTGCGACGATTATGAAAACAGCATAATTGACAAAATACGATTATTTTGCTGGGTGCGCTTTCACCCCTCCCTAAAAGCCCACTCGGCCACGTGGGAGTGACATGTGTTGTGAGTGTTCAGCGCGAGCGAAGATGTCAGAACAAGAGCAGCAACTCGTTAAAAAGAAGGGTAAAACTATTTCCACTATTTGCAAGTACTTTGCCATTACATTCCACATCGCTAAAGATATGTGCCCAGTTAGCACTGTTAGCAACCAGGGCTGTAAGCAACTTGTCAACACGTTGGACAAGCGTTACGCGATGCCGACTCGGTATTATTTCAGCAGGTCTGCGCTGCCTGCACTATATGACAAATGCCGTGGGGAAGTTGAGAGAGATGTGGCTTCAGCTGACTACTTTGCTACCACAACAGACCTATGGTCTAGCCCAGGGGTGCCCAACCAGTCGATCGCGAGATGTGTCTAAAAATAGAACAACAATATTCTGTTTTATGTCCTGTAACATAATCTTCCTGTGCCAGAATAATGCACTTGAACGCATCAAAGCTTTGTGATCGGCCGGCGTCACCCCATGTGTCGGGGCGTGGCTGAGGGTCTTCCCCAGATAGCAAAATATATTAATTCAACATTGGATTTTGGTTAGATTGGTTATTTTTGGTTGAGGTTGAAAAATCAATGTTGATTCGATGTGTTTTTACAAATACCATTTCAACGTTTGAAAAAATGTTGTTGAATCAATGTAATATAGATGCCGGTTTTTCAACGTTGAAATTCCCTACATTGAATTGACATTGTTTCAACGTGTGGCGCTATCCCCTCTCGGGCGAGATCATGATCCAGCGTCGGAGGCGGGGTCTGGTTCTTTCCTATGAGAGCTGCTGTGCATGAAGACAAAATGGCCCAAGTTTTGAGAGAGCGAAACGTCACAGATTACCCGTCATGCCTGTTGCACGTTGCACGTTGCACTTAATCTTGAAAGCACGTTGGTCACGTGAAAGAGCGAAAGAGGGTGTGGAGGAAGGCAGGCAGTTCAGTTGCCGTCAAGCCGCCTGAAGAGAAGAGACAGATATCACAAATCGGTAAGAAATGTAACGTGACCGTTGTGCATGCCTACTCTATATGTTCACCTCAGTTACACCCTGTTATGTTTTTTTAGGCTATTCAGAGCGCAAAAGTGGGAACTAATTACTTATAATAATATATATCATCAACGAATTTAACGTCGTTCATCCCATGACGCAGTTGATATTTTATTGCCCTGACTAGCACCTAGCTAACGCAGCGCTAGCTAACATAATCTGACATTAAACTCTACCATCCTACAGAAATTACATAAAGTGTCCACTGATGCAGTCAAGCTAAAGCATTATTTAGGATATTTGGGTGAAATTGTGCATATTTTTTGTTATAATATAGCCTATATCATAAATTAATTAAACAGTTCATCGCATGACGCAGTTGATATTTTCTTGCCCTGGCTAGCACCTAGCTAACGCAGCAGATACACTAGCTAACACAATCTGACATTAAACTCTACCATCCTACTAGGGATGCCAGCGATTAATCTATTATTCGTTACAGTCTCCATAATCGAAGATTATTTTTAAAATTCGATTTTATTTATATATTTTTTTATTATTTATGTTTTTTTGTTTTTTTTCTGGCTTAGTTTCAACCAAAATATAGACTAATAATAGTAATAGTATTAATAATTGTAAATGGCCATTGGTCACAACACCAGTTTTGACTGTAAAACTTGGAGGAAGCCAGCAGCGCAGACTGCTGCTGCAGCTTGCTACACACCGACCCCGCCGATTTTGATCATGGTCAGTTTCTGGCATCCCTACATCCTACAGAAATTACATCAAAGTTGGTCTGATACAGTCAAGCTAAAGCATCATATAGGATATTTGGGTAAAATGTATGTCCTAGGGGTCCTGGACTCCTGGTTGAAGACCCATGGAATAAAACGTGTAATTCTAGGGAATTTCGTCAGTACAGTTATATTTGCATTGCACCAGGAGGCTGATATATATTTGTACTGTTAGTTTATGCATACTGATTTTTAATCTGCTTTGTTTTCCTCCATTTTCAGGATTATACTACAAGACGAGTCAAGGGGATCACTGCAATACACAAGGCCAAGTAAAGTAATTATAGCAGTGCCACCTCTCTTTACCTAAGATGGCTTCTTATTGGTCTAAAAGACGTAGAGTCATCAGAACTGTAAGGGACATGGAGAAAGATATCCTTAAGGAATACGAGGAAACTCTTTATAATAACAAGTCACATTTAGACCCCTGTGTGAATAGGGAACCACCCTTCAGAATCTCACACGTTTCCCAACTAGATACACCACTAGCTTCCCATGTACACATGGAAAATGATCATACTGATGGTAGTTTAGCTGGAGATGATGACGTTGAATCAGATCATGTACAAATGGGAAATGATCATACTGATGGTAGTGTGGCTGGGAATGTTGAATCAGATTCTGACTCCGACAGCCATGACGAGCATCAGCTTAGTCAGGATCTGCTTATGAGGAGCCTAAGATATTGGGCAACATCCTACTCAATCAATCTGGTTGCTTTGTCTGCTCTGCTGTCCATCTTAAAGCTTTTTCACCCTATGCTCCCTAAGGATGGAAGAACTCTGCTTAGAACACAACATGATGTTGCAACCACTCAAATGCAAGGTGGCGAGTACTACCATTTTGGATTGGTGCAAGGGATACTTTCACGATTGAAATGTTTGAGTTTACCAGTGAGCCTCAGAACTCTTACTTTACAGTTCAACATAGATGGTCTCCCTCTCTTTAAGAGTTCAAGACTTCAATTCTGGCCTATACTTGCAATTCTGAAATGTGATTATACTAAGTCCCCATTTATTGTCGGTATCTTTTGTGCTTTAAGCAAGCCCAAGTGTGTTGTTGAGTATCTGCAGCAATTTATTAGCGACCTTAAAAATGTACTGGCTAATGGCGTTGTTCATAATGGTAACCGATTGAAAGTACTGGTTTCCTCATTTGTGTGTGATGCTCCAGCCAGAGCCTACGTTAAGAATATCAAGTCACATAATGGCTATTCAGGGTGTGACAAGTGTGATCAACATGGTGTGTGGAGGAAGAAAATGACTTATCCTGAAACAAATGTCAGGCTCAGGACAGACTCAAGTTATTGTGATATGATTGATGAAGAACATCACTTGAAACAGACACTCAGTCCTTTAACAGGGACAGTAAAGATGGTTTCTTCATTCCCAATAGATTATATGCACCTCTGTTGTCTTGGTGTGATGAGAAAACTGTTGAATATGTGGTTAAAGGGCAATCTAGCCACTAGGCTTCCTTCACAAACTGTTAACAGTATATCAAGCAAACTGCTGGGGTTACATTCCCACACCCCTTGTGAATTCAATCGCAAGCCAAGGGGTTTGAATGAGCTGGATCGTTGGAAAGCTACAGAGCTCCGATCCTTCATACTGTACTGGGGCCCTGTAGTTCTGAAGGATTGCCTTCCCAGTGAGATTTATGACAACTTTATGTTGTTTTCAGTGGCCATGTATTTGTTTTTGTCTCCTGGAATTTCTGGCCAAAAGGTTGAATTAGCGCATAGATTGATGATTTCCTTTGTGGAACACTTTGGACAGTTGTATGGCAGGGATCAGATTGTGTTCAGTGTACACCAGCTTATACATTTAGCCGATGAATACAAACAATTTGGACCTTTAGATAATGTTTCAGGATTCCCTTTTGAGAATTATCTTGGCCAAATAAAGCATCTTTTACGCAAGCCACACCAACCTCTACAACAGGTGGTCAAAAGGTTGTCAGAACAGCCACGTTGTGAGGTTCCATTACCAACAGATGAACCAGTCTTACAGAAAATCCACACTGATGGTCCACTCCCTCAACATTTCGGTGTTGCTGTACAGTACACAAAGGTCTCCAGTAGTCGTTTTACTTTGTCTACAAAGCAGGGGGATAATTGTATTGAGGTGGGACATAGTATTGCAGTAGTGCAGAATATAGTCCAGGAAGAAGATGAGGTATATGTGATCTACAAAAGGTTCAGACACCAAGAATCATATTACACTTATCCCTGCGAGTCCTCATGCATAGGTACATACAAGGTTAGAGAGTTGTGTGACAATATCGGGGTTGGTAAACTTGGATGTATCAAACGTAAATGTGTTCTGTATCCAGAGTCAGAAGGAAATGGCCTCATAGCTATTCCAATAGCTCATATGCAGTAGCATACCGCTCATACTGCTGGGCGAGTAAATGACATCTTATGATTTATGAGCAGGTTTTTTTTTAATCATTTACATTATTTCCTTTATTGTATACAGAATGGAAAGGGAGGTGGTGCTTTGGGCCGTTGTACTTTTTCCAAATGGCGGAGCTGCAACAGTTCTTGCCAGCTGGTTCAGTCTAAAGGAAGGTAAATTGTTATGGCCCCCAAAAAACATGTATTTGAAGGCCCTTAAAGAACACATGACGGCCCATAAAGGATGGACCACATATGCGAATGTCCGGCTCTTGATTACTTGTGGTAAGTAGTCACTGCATTACTATTGTCTATTTTCAAGTATATAGGTATCCACACGTTTTATGGATGGCAGTTTGAATGTGTGTGGTGCCATACCACATATGACATATGTGTCACAAGTGAGACTAGTCAGTAAAATGTCATCCTATTATTTTATGCTTTTTCTTTTACAGACTCATTGGAAAAGGCCAAACGATACGAAGAAAAGTATGTGAATACTGGATGTCCAACCACTGATCTGAGCTCTGAGGACGAAGCAGGTGCACGTGGGAAAAGAAGAGTAAGGTACAGTTGAATTCCTGTAGGAGGTCAGGTTCCATGTCTGGCCTGACTTTAACCCTTATCAAACAACGTCGCATTGATAAGAACCAGTATGCGTGCATAGGCAGGAACCAAAAGAACCCAACCGCTCATAAGATGCAATGGAAAAGTGGTCACAGCACTCCCAGTGTGGAGGAAGCAGGCTTAGGATGTTTACTTTGATCGCTCCCTCTTGAAATATATAATCCTTGGTTTCTGTGTAAACAATAAGTAAAAACCCCACCTCCAGTCCTGTGATAGACTAGTGTCATCTCTGTGTACCTGTACGTCAAGCGGCCTCATTCTACAGAAATGGGCCATGGGGCAAATTAGTTCAATTAATGGGAATGTTGAATGTTTCATTTTTATTTTCCAGACCAAATCCTGTGTACATGGAGTCAGATGGGGAGTCAGAAACCAGCTGTGTGAAGAGAAGATTTGCCAAGCCACCTGATGTTCATTGTCCTACAGTGCTCCCAGAATCCAGCCAGTACCCCTCAGGACCAACCCCAAATGCAAGCAGTGGTATGTCATTACTTATTAAAATGGCAGGAACAATATGTAATTGCATGTGAGCTTTAATTTACAAGCATTTAGTTCCTCCAACAATACATTCAAACATCAGTCATGTGATATGTGTTCAAAAGTTACAGCATCCATTATTCCTGTCTTTTGTTCCCTTTTAGCCTCTGGAGGAAGCCACTCGGAGGATGTTCTGTCAATTCACCAGGCTGACAATGGTAAGTGAACCACTTCACACTAGGGATCGACCGATATGGCTTTTTCAAGGCCGATACCGATTATTAGTAATCAACGAGACCGATAACCGATATTTGGAACCGATATACATTTGCAGTAATATCAGAAAATCTTGGTCTCAAAATGTAGAATAACACAAACTCCAACACAACTTCTTTGAAATGCCTTTTTATGTTTGCTGAACTTTTCAACATCTTAAAACTGGTTTCCTCTCTGTACCCTGAGTAAAGTCAATGAAATAGAAATAAAATGAAAACTACTAAAACTTGTTCTGAACTTCTGATATTTGAGTCTCACTCATTTAGTAGTCCCAATTCAGCAGCACCAGATTGTGGTGCAGAAAGCAGAGTTGCTGCGAGGCTCCACTAGCAATCCCCCCCCTCACAGTTTATCCGCTGCGAGACGCTACCCTGTGTAACTGGGAAACTGATAGAATTGGATCGGGACATTGCTTGTGTACAGAGTGGTGACTGCAACCAGAGAAACGGCCGCATCAGATCCAAAGTTTTATCAGCAATTTGATTTAAAAAAAAAAAAAAAAAAGGCCGATAGCGATAATCTGTAAAATGCGGAATATCGGTCTGGATAATCGGTCGACCCCTACTTCACACTACTACCTCCGGGCGGACAGTATGTAAATGTGCTTTGTCCGAGTTACAGCATTCATAGTTCATGTTGTGTGTTCTCTCATTGTAGGCTTTTGTGGAAGCTATTTGGCGGAGTTGGACCAGTCAATGGACCACTGTAATGATGGTAAGAAAACTAATGGTGTAAAAGTCAGGCACATTCATGTGGCTGCCGATGACAATTTATTCAGGACACCGGAAATATGACCCAATGTTTCAGTCTCTCCGAAACGTTGGTCATATTTTCTGTATCCTGAATAAATTGTCATCGGCAGCCACTTGAGTGCACCCCTCGTTATGAAGTAGACTAATAGGCTATTATGTCTTTTATCTTTGGATCACAGGAATTATCAGCACCTTAGGTGGGAAACTATTCTTTAATTACTCACTCTGTAGCCAAGTGTGTTCATCCCTCAGGTCTCCTTTATCTAAAGTTGGAAAGTAACTATATGGGGCTAGCTAGGTGCAATTGCTATATGGTGCTCATGGATAACAACTTTAATAGTGCTCATTTGCCTTATTTAGTTATTTCTCTCTTTTTCTAGGATTGCCAACATATAACTCCAGCCCCTACCACGCTATGCCATTAGAGAAAGCAAGGAATGGTATGTATTTCTCATCTTAAATGTTGTTTTTTTTTGGAAAATTCCAAAATTCATGTTCAATATAAAGAATGAATAGCAGCTCAGTGGCCTCGTGGTTAGTGTCCGCCCTGAGATTGGGAGGTTGTGAGTTTGATCGCCGACCGAGTCATACCAATGACTGTTAAAAATGGTACCCGATATCTCCCTGCTTGGCACTCAGTATCAAGGGTTGGATTGGGTTAAGTCCCTGCGACATACTAGCATCATGTCCAGGGGGTGTACTTGTACATCATGCTGCGGAAACAGGATATCGGCTCCTATGGGCCAATGGTTCTCATGGCTTACTTATAAACAATTAATAATGGTGTCTTGTCTTTTAGACGGCGGTGCCAGCTATGCACATGGCTCAAGATTAGCTGACTTCAGCGCACTGGGCTTGGCTCACCTGACCCCGCAGCACCCATCCCACCCCCTTCAGCTCCAGAAACACCACGGGGGAGATTATATGGAGAGGAATCAAGCAGAGTGTTGAAAGGCAAGTATCATTTTCTGAGCAGGTTCTTAACCGTACTGATGCCTTCTGAATTGAGAAACCTATCCCTTGTGACTTTCCCATCTTTTCATGTTTTTTGTCATGGTGTTAAGGCTTAAAATGTAAGCACTTAAACCTGCACTATGTAACCTTTTTGTGATTACAATGTTATTTTGTCCAATCTGTATGGTAGTGTTAATACAATATAACTTAAAATTGGGGTGGTTGATTTTGGTCTCCCTGCTCTTCTATTGAGACATTTAGATCCTTTATCTAGGTGAGACATGACCTTGGTTTGACAAAAATTATGACTTTATGGTCAATTTCTCCCCCGAGCAAGCAGGCAGGCTCTATAAACTCAGTGGTAAATATTTCAGCAGTTGTGCTGGAGACCTGTGTTCAAATCCAGGGTAAATAGGAAAGTTACATAGTGCAGCTTTAATGGTTACTGTTGGCAAACACTTATCAGTGAGTTACTTAGTGTCATTCTAAATTATTGGAAATTAAAAATCTATCCTTGAAATGTAAATTAAAACCTTTATTTTTTTAATTTTCAAGACATTGCTGCCATGAGAACCACGAAGATGCTTACCGAGCTATGTATGGAGGTGAAGCAGATCTCACGTGACATTAACTTTATAAAGACGGAACTTGCTAAACTAAACATTCATGGAGCTGAACCAGAGTCACAAGAAGACAACTTCCCCATAATGCTTCCACTCACCAACGAGGAGAAGTTTGATGAGACTGAAGCTGCTTTGAGGGAGGAAGCAGTCCGTCGAAAGATGGTGAACAATTTTTACACAAAGCATTTTCTCTATAATCTGTCGAGGCTTCTAATATTTTCTGTATGCATTTGCAGGTATCCTGTGGATCCTTATAAGTTTTAAAAGTCTTACATTTCTTGTTTGAAATCTTAAGGGCTTATGTCTGGAATTGTAGGAGTGGATGCATTACATTTCTTTTTCACTTGGATGTGTGTTTGACAGAAATATTGTAAAAATACGCCTCGCGAATCACGATAATATTTTTCTTAATCAATATTTGACAATTTCTTAGGATTGCCAATTTGGTTGTTGGCATTGTTTGTCGATTAGTTTGGACACAGTAGTGGTCTTATTTCTTCCTTAGAGGTAATACAAATGTGTTCAAATTCATTACATTTGTATTTATTTATAAATGAGAAGATGTCTATTTACATAGTACACTGTAGCACACTAATCATTTTCTCTCGTCTGTTAAGATTACCCGCCTGGCATTAGTCGGAGGGACCAACTCGGAAAATATGATCCGGCGAATGCTATCCGCTGCCATGACAAACAGTCTAGCCTGCATCTTCAACTGGGTGGGAAAGGGAGAGAAGAGGGCCTTCAAGGACACGCTGATAAAGGACTGCATGTTTGGTGAGCCTGCACCTCAAAATACTAGGTTTACTACTTTACAACAGATTTGGCAAATATTGAATTTAATTCATAAGTCTTTTACATTTCTTTCTCAAGTTGATAAGAATGGATGCAAAATGCATCCATTCTTATCCTTATCTTCATATAAGTGGTCCTCATTAATGCTCATAATAGGATGGCAGCATTTCTGTCTACTCGCTCTGCATCTCAAAGGTGGGCTGTGGACATTTCAGAAACCTGCCTACCAGTGACATTATTCCTAGCTAATTGGAAATGACCATTGATGATGTCACTGATGGGCACGTTTCTGAACTGTCCACTACCGTCCTCTGAGACACAGAGCGAGTAGACAGAAATGAGTAATAGTGTGAATCAATTATATGAAGATGTGGTTGATGGGTGAATTGCTCAATTAAGGCCGCCTGAAAACCTAGTACACTAAACAGTACACACTGGAACGCATCCATTGCAGCTTTCTTCTTCTTATTATTTCAATAAACAAAAAATGTAACTTCTTTTTTTTCAGCTGCTGCTCGTCAATTTGACCGCAGGCTGACGGAATTGACATTCAGGGTTGGAGTGCAGAAGTGGCTACGTTACGCACCGGAGAGGAATGGCGGTGTACCAAGGAAAAAATAGTTAAACAGACATTGTTTAAAGTTGGGGTGTTTTCGTTCATGTTGAACTGGGGTCTTATAGATCTGAGTTTATAGTTAAGACTGCCTTTCCACCGAGTATGACAACCCTGTTTGCAGTTGCCAGGTTTTTATGTCATCTGGAGTTTCAGAGCAAATATAATTTGAACTACAGTTGATGGCCAGATCATTGTCTCTAAGGAGCTTCCTCCACTTAAAGGTCCCATGTCATGCTTTCCCGGTTATTACCCGTCCCCTTGTTGTTATGTAGCTTTTTCTGCATGTAAATGGTCTGCAGAGTCAGAAACCCTCAAAGTACACCCTGTAGCGAGTAAAACTCTAACACAGAAAAGACCTGTCTGTGCTGCCCCAGAACTTCTTCCTGAGTAAAGTGACGTAACGGGCATAGTGGGGTAACACACACACTCTCACTCAGCCTTATCTTTTCTCAGCTGCGGCTCCGTGGATTTACACACACAGCCTGGCTGTGAGTGTGTGTCTGTGTGCTCAGGCTGAGTTCCTGTGTCTCGCTGATGTACAGCTGTAACGGTGGTGAACCTCAGTGATTATGTGTTACAATGGTGTTAGCAACCAGAAAATGACACCAGTAATGACAAACTGATGAGAATGCTGCGTGGGGTCTGGGTACCGTGTTGGCGGGATGTTGCGGGGCTCGCTGCTCGGCTCGAGGAGCAGACAGTGTGAGCTGGATTACTGGTGTTGTTTCCTGGTTGCTGCGTGAAGTCTGTGAGACAGCGAGACACAGAGGAACTCAGCCTGAGCACACAGACACACACTCACAGCCACGGATGAGAAAAGATAAGGCTGAGTGAGAGTGTGTGTGTCACACCACTATGCCCGTTACGTCACTTTACTGAGGAAGAAGTTCTGGGGCAGCATAGACAGGTCTTCTCTGTTAGTTTTACTCGCTACAGGGTGTACTTTGAGGGTTTGTGACTCTGCAGACCGTTTACATGCAGAAAAAGCTACATAACACACAAGGGGACGGGTGATAACCAGGAAAGCATGACATGGGACCTTAAGAGACAATGTTTTTCGTGCTTGTGGACAAAAGATGTTAAAGATGTTCATATCATTGAATCTGAATAAATAACTGAATAAGTAATGGGCTCTTTTTTTGTTTGTTCATTTTAGTTTATTTTCAATGTCCGACATCAATTGCAATCTTCAGCATGACAATATCTCAATGTTGATTCAATGACTTTTTGCAATCTGATAATAACATTGTTTCAATGTATAATGCAATGCATAATATAGTTGAATCAATGTTGATCCAATTCTACATTCTTTCAATGTTGATCATATCGTAATTGAATCAAGGTTGATTCATTGTTGGGATTGGTTGAAAATTCAATGTTGTTTCAATGTTGATCATAACGTAATTGAATCAAGGTTGATTCAATGTTGGGATTGGTTGAAAATTCAATGTTGTTTCAATGCTGATCATAACGAGCACATTCACTATTGTTTCAATGTCTGACTTCAATGTTGAACACAATCTTCAGCGTGACCATATCTCAATGTTGATTCAATGACTTTTTGCTATCTGGGTCAGTACAGGTGGCAATATCGTCACCTGCCTGCGCTCATCTCTGAAACCAGACCATGTAAACAGGCTGGTGTTTCTAGCGAACAATCTTTAAGAGATGACATGAGCAGCCCTACCAGCATTTGACATGGTGGCCTAAACATTTTTATTTGGTCTTAAATTGTAGTTCAACATTTATTTCCTGTTACTTCTGGACAATGACGGCCTTCAACGTTTAACTGAGTGGAATATGTTGAATATGTTTTACCAAAATGTTGGCTATGTTAAGGAGTTTTCAGTAGGTTGTGACAGTGCACTGAATCATATTTGATTTAATTTATTTTGGTCTAATTTATTTTTATTTATCATATTAATAATATATGTTTAGTATGGTTTTGGAAGTGTGCTCCAACATATTTGTTGATCTTGTTTATTGGTAACATATTATTTGTTTTAAAGTTCAATAAATGGTCTGAATAATCGTCAAAATAATCGTGATATCAATTATTCACCCAAATAATCGTGATTATGATTTTTGCCATAATCGCACAGCCCTAGCACCGGGTGATTCACTACCGCTATAATGAATTTTCCCTCCATTTTTTGGAATATGAGGAAATGACCAGCGTAGTCTCTCCCAGCATACACACGGTTTGATTGGCTAGCACTTGTACTGGCAGATTTGCATAAACGGGATTTCATTGGCTGACGCCTCCATCGAGGCGTCAAAAGTTGAACATTGCTCAACTTTTGATGCCAACAACGCTCCACGTCGCTTCCCAAAATGCAGTTCGGCTAAAAGTGACGTCACCCCATTCAAAGTGAATGGGCAGAAGCGTTGGAAGCTTCAACGCACGCCGCTGTGTGGACGGGCCGTAAGAGTCCGTCTTTAGAATTTTATTTTTTTTGGAAATATATATCTGAGTCAAAAATGTCTTTAGGGGGAAATGTTTGATTTTTAGTAGGGGGGGGGTGTTACGACTGGGTCGTTAGGTCATTTTTGTGTACATTTGTGTGTGTGTGTGTGTGTGTGTGTGTCAGAGATGGGGACTCGAGTTTGTGACTCGGACTCAAGTCGCACTTAAGTCGCACACACAGAGACTTCAGACTTGACTTGGACTCCTGCTCAAAAGACTTCGGACTCGACTTGGACTCGTGTTTTGGGACTCGTGAACAATCATTGTGTTTTCTATTTTTGGCGTATTAAAGGTGGGGTAGGTACATTTGAGAAACCGGCTCGAGATCGCTAGAATTTGAAAATACACAACCGGAGAAAATCTGCCACTTCCTCACAGAGCCCCTCCTCCAACACACACGAACGCGCACATGACCAATGAGGGCACGAGATACGTTTGTGCCCCGATGGGAGGCTGACAGGCAGGTAGGCCATCCAGTTATTTTAGCCGGGCCGGCTATCGGGATGTTAAGAGCATTCCATGGAATATAACAAAGTGTATCTCGAGCCGGTTTCTCAAACTTACCTACCCCACCTTTAACATTAACATCATGGTAACACCATGGCGACCGGCGGCACACCTGCAGCTGTACCGCTTGTAATTAGGTTCAACTATAAAAACTTCGATCAAAACGCCGGCGGCACAAACAAAAGGAGCGCACACTGCAAAGTCTGCAATATTAAAATCAAGGATGCTGGTGCAACAACGTCAAATTTCATCAGGCACTTGAAAACTCACCCGGAGAGGTCAGTCACATTAACGCATATGGACGGTTAGCAAACATGTTTAGCTCAGCATCAGCTACAGTATGTCATGTTAACTTAGCTTGCTACTAGCTTTGTAACTGAATATTTGAAAAGATGAGTGAATGTTTGCTTGTCACACTTGTTTGCGTTGAGTGGCGTTGACATCCAACTCTTGACATGACATAAAAAAGGTCGGTAACGTTAATCATTACGTTCCGCTGCCACCATCTACTGGCTAACGTTAAACGTAGAAAAATACATAGTTACATACATAAATACATCTGTCGGTTTATAGGTAGGTTACAGGTTTATTGTTGACCACGTAACGTTAATGTTACAGGTTTATCGGGTTACCATTACACTGGGTTTGAGTGAGAGGATAGAGGAATATGTTTATTTATAGTAGACTTAAAAGATGTCATTAGAGACCCAGTGTAATTAAACAATACGGTTGCAGAGGTCAAATTTTAACATTTTTGTCCACTGGCCAAATGGCTAGCCTAGTGAATGTTGAAATGTTACCAGCCACTCAATAGATTGCCATTGTTATGTTTGGCTGGTGCGTGCAACATACAGTACCAGCCACTTGCATGATTTACCAGCATTTGGCTGGTAAATGGTGTTAATGGTAGATATCTCTTTTGGAACAGGTCATGTTTTAATATCACCAGTTTAGTATATCTCAGATAATATTGCAGCAATAGTTTTTTAGTTGAAAATGGCACAGAACAAATGTTTACTTTTAAGTACTTTTAACACAGTTTCCCTGCGGGGGATTAATAAAGTATTTGTGATACTGATTTCTGATTCTGAAGTGTTTTGCTTATAAGTTGTTTGCATTTAGCTAAAGTGTGATGTTTTTCCTCATATTGCATTGCAATAGCCTGTTTAAAGTGATCATATAACAAACAACTAATCAGTACTGATACTGTATGCTAATAGATATAGGAGTGATAATAATACAGTAAATGCTTTGAATTCCTTAGATATAGCTGTGCAGTATTCTTAACAGACTGGATAGCATCAGACAATAGAAGGCTTATTACAACCAGAAGAGACTTTTATTTTTTGGAGACTTGAGACTTGACTTGGACTCGTGACCAAAGACTTGAGACTTGATCAAGTCTCACCCCACAAAGACTTGAGACTTGACTTGGACTCGTGACCAAAGACTTGAGACTTGACTTGGACTTGCAAAAAAAGACTTGTGAACATCTCTGGTGTGTGTGAGCAAGCAGGTGGTGCCCGTTAGCTGATTAGCTACCTGCTGCATGCTGATTGGTCCACCTGAGGAGACGGGAGCATTTTTAAGCTGCAGCTGTGCAGTTCCTCGGCGCTCTCTCTGACTCGACTTCTCCTACTCCCAACACTGTTGCGCATTTGTATCTGTCCTGTTGTGCTGTGTTCACACTTTGACCGTGTACCTTGTCATTCTCTTCTTGCGGGGAGACTTAAGAAAGTAAGCCACCTTACCTGTCTTTGCAGGCACGCTGTATTTTTTACTCAGGAGTGCAAAACCTTTTTTCTTTGGTTAATTCGTTTTCTCCTGTTTAATGTTAGAGTAGGTAAGAAGCCTGTACGTTTATTTTTCTCATTCGTTAGGTAAGATTTTTGTGTTAAAAGGTTTCTTTGTTTTGTGGTTTTGTTACTCCTGTGTGTGTATATTTTGGGGTAATTACATTTATCAAACGCTTTCTCTGTCTTGGCGTCCATGTTCTAAAGTAACCTGTATTCCCAGTGTCCAGATATGAGTTTGCTTAAACATATGTGTGTGCTCAATTACTTTGTATCAAATAGTAGCAGTCTGTATAACAAGAAGCTGGAAATAGGAGAAGGGAGTCTGTGTAAAATGTATGCTTGGGAAAAAGAGGGAGTAGCGCCAGGTGCAAAGATAAAGATTGTTATGTTCACCCAATGGTGACTCCATGAAAACGGCCTTGGACTTATCAGCGCCAGACTCAGAATTTCTCACGCTCTGTTCAGGAGAGGAAGACTCTGTTCCCGGGCAGCAATGGCTGACTCACTCTGATTCGCTGCCTAGGGCTCGCCCAGAAGTGAAACCGGCCAATGGAGAACTACCAACTCACTGTCTAGGGGCCCGCCCAGGAGTGAAGCAACCAATTAGAAATATGAAGGGAGGACCAACCGACATAACTCCTCCCCCAGAAACTGTATATAAGCTGTCCAATATTCATGCTCTGGACTCTTGTTCTGACTGGCTGTCGTGGTACGTATGTCACATGGTGGTAGAACTTGAGTCCAGAGTACTCTGTATTTTGTATTGTTGCTTTTACCATTTAAAACAGATTATTGTTTTATCCTTTATCCAGGTGTTTGAATCCTTCTTCCTTTAACTGACCACTCATCAAACGGACGGCGCGGAGCAGAGGTGAACCTTCCACCGCCACCACTGTGTGGCGCTCCGACAGTTCTTGGGAGTGGGGAGAGTGCAACTTTGTGTTGCGCCTAGGTTCCCCTAGATCTGGGCGTAACACCTGTCAATGTGATCTGCACACAGATACAACGAGGTGGCAGCGACTGTGAGCTGTTTGCAATTGCCAACACTGTCGCACTTGCTGAAGCAACTTCTCCCACAGAGGTCATGTTTGATCAGGGCAAAATGAGGCAGCATTTAGAAGAGTGTCTTACAGAAAATTCAATTAAAATGTTTCCCCATCACAAAGCTGTACTGACAAACTTCAAGGAAACCACATTTCAGCTGTCATTTTGCAACTGTTATGAGTACAGGCCAAGGTCACCCATGATTCAATGTGACAAGTGTGAGCAGTGGTTCCACTACCGCTGTGTAAACATATGCGGAAGTGCTCATGATGTCGCTGTCATTGTGTCACAAGACGAGTATGTCTGTCCTGAATGTCACAACTCCTGAACAGTGCAGCAGCTACTTTTGTACATAAGTTTGTTCAGATTCCAAATGTTTCTCAAAAGTTGAATTTGAGCATTTTTTTGGGCACCACTTGCAGCCTATCATTTCCTGCAACTTGTTGTGGTTGGTTCTGTTGATGTGTCCACTGTACCTGTAGGTCAGTAACATTTCTATGGCTGCCTTGTGTGTTAAAAATATCAAATGTCAGGTTATTGTATTAAAAGCTTACCCTAAATAGAGGGAAGTTCCGCTCACGCACGTCTTGTCACAAATATGAGGTTCATTAACGAATAATGAGATCATACTCTATAACATTAAAATGTTTAAAATATACTTACATTTCATTAATAATGGTTAGATTATAAAATAATAACTTACAGTTCTTATGTGTTGCATTTGTGGATAAAACCCAAAGAACATTTAGGATATATATATATATATATATAAATACTGGTCAGATATCAACCAGATCTTTTAGTGATTTTTGTCTCTCTTGGAGAAATTCAATTGCAACATCCAATACAAAAGTTAATCTGAAACAAACTCAAATACCATAATGAAATTAATCCACAAATTATTATTGTTATGATTGTTATACCTGGAAACACAAATACACAAGCGAAAATAATACATTTAATACTATAAGATGTTATATCTGGAAACATAAATACACAACCGAAAATAATACATTTAATACTATAATAAAAAGAGATGGACGAATTAATTTCAATAAACATGTGAAAACTAAATCATACAGGTTTTAAGGGATTTATTTTGAGTGAAGACGGCAGCAGTAAAGGGCGTCGGAATCTATTGTATTCATGCTTGTCTCTTGTCCTGGGTGGCAGTGTACGTCATGCCCGGCGCTGTGGGAGGGCCAGGCCCTCCCATTTGACATTCTTGCCCTCCCCCAATAAACACGATTTTTATTATTTATAAAAATATTATTTTAAATTGTTTTTGTTATAAATAAACTGTGAACTGTTATGCTACGATGTATGTGATGTCAGATAGTAACTAAAACAAAAAAATCGAAGGCTACGTCAAATGAATTCATGTGTCTGTTGTGATTCGTCCACATTTAGACCAATCACAGCGTCACACTCTGCCGCCTATTCTGGATTTGTTTATTGTGCATTCTGTAGACTCCCATTTATGTTTAAATTACACAATGGACATCAGAAATTGTCTCAAAAGGTCTAAGGATTTATTAAAACGAATTAGCGATGAAAGAACTGCAGCCGATGGTGCTGCTGGCGACCCTGCACCTGTCGTTGCAGCAGCACGCCTTAATGTCACAAGCTTGACCTCGGCAAACCCCGGGGCTGAGTTAGCGAGCCCAAGCCTTGACTCATCAAGGCGGCCTCCACCAACACTGTCCTCCGAGGCACAGCTCCATGTGCCCCTACCATCACCACCTGCGTTGCCACACCCTGTACCACACCCGCCAGCATCCTCCTCCTCCTCCGTGCCGGTGCCTCCACTCCACTTTCAAAAGTAGTTTATTTGTGTATGTATTTGCGATAAGTGTGCGTCTTTGCGCAATGCTGTTGGCCTTGCTGTTTGATATATATATATATTGTGCCGCAGCACGTGACGGTGTTGTGTGCCCTCCCATGAAAATCATATGCCCTCCCTTTAGATTTGTTCTGGCGCCGGGTCTGGTGTACGTGACTTCCGCCTAAAACCCAGGAGGTAAGGCAAGGCAAGGCAAGTTTATTTATATAGCACTTTTCAACACAAGGCAATTCAAAGTGCATACGACGATATACGATCTAGCACTTACCGTGATGAAGGCGGCGAAAGCCTCTTACTTCTGGAGCGGAATTTCATCTTTCTGTCATGATAGAGTTCAAAATACTGAATAGTGTAGAGAAAAAGCATCGAAATGCCAGGTTACTGGTATTTATCAAGTAAACAGGGAACATGAATAACCCAATCTCTGTGCTCATGTAAACACCATATCCCCAATATGATCAAACGGCTTACTCATGTCCATGTAGACGCAGTCAGTGTGTTTTACTTGACTGGATTCTCAGTTCGATAAGAGATTATTTTCTGAGTTCTTTAATGTAGGTACTCTCTCTCAAAATGGTACTGTGCATTATGTTTTAATTATACTTCTTATCATTCAGACGCTTTTTGTGTGAGTTTATGTTTTACTAAGTGCTTATAGGCAATGTCCATCTCAGTATTCAGTTAACTATTTATTTACTGTGCACATTACATAGACTAGCTAATATTCTACCTACTGCTTGGGACTTTGGGTACTCAAAATGTCCAATGTCACAGACTGGGACTTACTTTAGAGTCAGTTGAATTTACATTCAGTATGACTTGTTTGCTAGAAATGTTTGGTTCTTAAAACGTTCTGAGAATGTTACCATTCACTGTTCTAGGAATGTTTTCAGCGGGAAGTTTTCTTTTGGTTCCCAGAATGCTCTTCTGAAACGTAGGATAACGTTCTCTAAAAACATTCTTAAAATGTTTGGTGATAACCTTCTTAAAATATTTTTGATAACATTGTTAGAACATTATACCCTACTATTCTTAAAATGTTTTCAGCGGGAGGATTTATTTTGGTTCCCAGAATGTTCTTCTGAAAGGTAGGATAACATTCTCTAAAAACATTCTTAAAATGTTTGGTGATAACCTTCTTAAAATGTTTTTGTTAACATTGTTAGAACATTATGCCATACTGTTCTTAAAACGTTTTCAGCTGCAAGTTAGATTTTTTTATGTTGCCAGAATGTTATTATTTTAGAGTAGGATAACGTGCTTTACTTTTAAAACATTATGCAAATGTTCTGTGGTAACAACAATAAATATTTTAACATTATTAGAACATAAAGACATAATATTCCTGTAATTTTTCAACTCAAAATTCCTGGGTAAGTGGACTGACCACTGTGGTCACTAGGATGATTTTGATAGTTTACTTAACTATTGGAATTTGACTATTAACAGTAAAAGGATGACTCGGAATCAGTTGGTGAAAGTAACATTTGTTTATTAGAAAAGGGGAGCTGGGAGTGGAGGTTGGTTATGGCAGCAGTGGGAAACAGTTGTTCCAGGGTGGGTAGAGAGGCCTGGCTGGTCGAGAGTGTGGCAGGCCTTGGATTCCTCCTGGGAGAGACACAAGAATCAGTGTGAGGCAAAAGCAGGCAAAGTTGTCGAAAAATCTGCTGGCAAAAAGCTAGAGCGGCACGCAACAAACCTTTCACGGCAACAATCCGGCAGGGAATGAGTGCAGGCTGCAGGCTTTCATAGTGTGGCTGATGAGCAGGTTGCGGGTGTGGTTGATTGGAGATTGCTCCCATCCGTGTAGAGCAGACCAGCAGGCAGGGGAGGGAGAGAGACACACAGTAGAAACAAACACGAACAGGGGTTTCAGGGATGGGCAATGACAGTCAGTCCGTCTCAAATCTAAAGGGTGCAATACCGATTTGTATCCACTATGCATAAACAGCGGACACTGTTTATACGCAGCCCTCACAAACCACACACGGCCAGATAGCTTATCTAACAGTTAGAACCAACCTGATCTCACCAGAATGCGTGACTCCACCACGACCACGAGGGATAGTGGAAATCCGCGAATTTTGGGTTTAACTTATGTATTTTTATTAAAAATAAGCATAATAAACCATTTTTTTTAATTTCATGCGCCTAGTTTCATTTTATTTTCAATTTTACTGCTCCCGACCACGCCCTCTCAATGAAACGAAATACTTCGGTAATCTTCGGGTGATGACGAAAACAAAGGACGACGGGCACAAACAATGACGGACATTCAATAGAATTTTCATGTGAATAGCCGACCTTTATTATGGTGAATAGATGTGTTTTGTATGGCTGTAGGGCGACAGCAAATGCAGAGAATGGCGTTTCGACGCATGTGTTTCCAAGAAACCCAGCCATTCGTCGTCAGTTGGTGAAATTTGTTCAGATAACACGGGCAAACTTCACGGAGCCGAAGCTGACGAGTACTTCGGCAGTCGTGTGCTCCCGTCATTTTACTGACGATTGTTTCGAGATTCCTCTGTCTCTAGCTCAAATTGAAAGTGGAATACATAAGAAGTGAGTATTTTATTATGTTTTCTAGCTGATTTAATGCATCATTAGCCTGTACCATTGTGTACAACGCCATTTATTGCCTGTCGATTAGGCGACCGGAGGCCTCGTCATCCGATAATCCGGTACACAGTGTCGAATGTGTACACTACAGTCATCATATAGACATGATAAAAAACTACATTTTCGTAGGAAAGCCGAGAGGATGTTTCTGACTCGCTATCATCACTGGATACCTCGTACAATCCTTCTTTGTCTGGTATATTTGCCCTTCCACGTTCATTCTGCATAGACGCCATTGTTTGTTATCGTTTCGTCTTCCTGAGTTTTCGTCACTTCCGGTTTGGCTGAAGCGATAATTTCGTTTCTAAAAAAGTTCGGGGAAGCTGCAATAAAGTGCTTCTAACATGCGTAAGGCAATTATTATATTTTTTTAATCAGGTGTGATTGTTTTGGTACGTAATTATGCTTGTATATAAGTTAAAACGAAACTATTTGGGGTTCAATTTCCACTATCCCTTTAACACCGCATTGCGTGGTGGAGTCACGAACTTTGCTACATTTACGTGTCTGCACCACGCAAACAAGCCCAATGTAAAGTGAATGAGCCTCCTTTGTCGTGGTGCACACACGCATTTCTACAACGTCCAGCAGTGAGCTTTTATTTTATAAAACGTTTTTAAAATCTATTTTATAGCTTGTAGTAACTCACGGGAGGCTTCTTTTATGTTATTTGTATTCATAATAATTTGTATTTTTCGACAGAATGTATTATGCAACTGTTATCTATGTTCGTTATTCTCGCGTCCAGGAGAGAAGCTTTAAAAAGGAGACTAATTGACTCTCTGAGAAGGTTCAAATGTATACTTTAATTAATAAAAAGCGCGGTAATGTTACAAGCAGAAGAGGGTTCAATGAGGAGAGAAAGGCTGCAGCTTCCTCTCGCAGTGGCGGCCGTGAAGAAGAGCCCTCACAAGCCTTCGTCTTTCCCGCTTGCTGGCTGTTCGCTCCTTCTCTCTGGGGGCTGTGGTGACGTAGGGGGACTTCCCCCCTCGTTCTTCTGTGTCCGATATTGCGTTAAACAGGATTTCGACATTTTACATTCATTGCTTACTTCCACATGCCTTTTCTCCTCCTTATCTCTTTCATAACTTTATTTGTAATACATGTTAACGGTGTCAATAGCCACTTTAATGATACTAATGGACGGTAGTCCCGGATGTCGTCATAAATGATTTTCAGAATAAATGCTTGGTATTGAGAACTTCCGTTTTTTTCCAGAATAAAATAGTATTTAAACTGACGGTATGTTTAAAGTACATTATGCCATAAAACATTGATTTTAATTTCTAACAGTCCCTCCTTACACACCTAAAAGGTGTATAATACTGAAAATCAATGAGTTCTTCATCTGAACTTTGCATAGTACACAACTCATATCAAAAACATACAATCAAAATGGAATGGTTCAATAGCCTCAACTTTACAAAAATACAAAAAATACTTTGACTGTGCTTAAACATAAAAGTTTTCCCTTGTGCATAACTTCTAGTGTTAACATTCAATATCATTCTTCAAAATAGCAGCAATGGCTTGGTATTAGAACATTTCTTCCTCCCTCCTTTCACAGAAACCTTTCTCATACCACGCTCAGTGTTAAGGCACTTGTTTTTACAAAGTGAAAAGAAACAAACCATTTTAGAATAGCAATGATTTATAAAACATGAGATCTACCATATTAGAATAGTATAACATAATAAAGAATAAAATAAACTATCTTGGAATAGTGTAAAGTAAATTGAAATGGATTCACTCCATTTTAGCATTTTAGTTTGCTCACTTCTTCACATGATTTCATCATTTAAAGTATCACATCAGCTGGACATTTAAACTAACATTTAAACTAACTCATCATTTTCATCAATATCTGTATATGGGGGTGGGTTGTCTTGTTCTGCTAGCATTTGTAACTGTCTCCATGATAAATTTACCCTCCCTCCTTTCATACCATTTAAGGTATGAAAGTAATATGTTCTCGAGAAGAGGCCGTCGTGATCAATTGGTACGTTAGGACATGGAATACAACTGCAACATCTAGCCCTCCCCTGTGGACCCCTATGCTATCATTGTAGACTGTGGAGCCTAAACTCCCCGTGGGACTGGTCTCTTAGCCCTACTGGCTTTGGGGTGTTTCGCCATGTTGATTAACTGCATAAAAAACATCACTGGCTGTGCTAGTGCACAGGTCCCAGTCCAATCAAGACTGAATATGAGGTTTTAGTTCCATGATACCACCAAACACCTACTCTGGGATACGGCATTCTAGACAGTCATTTCTGGGAGAAGATGTTGGTCAGTTACAACAGTTGTAGAATTTCATCACTTGAAAGTTCCTACTTCAATACCTTTGTGGTCTGCTCTAATGCAGTGATAAAGTCCCTGAAATGGTGTGAAAACCGGTGGAATATCAATAACTCATACTAATTTATCTTCAATTCTGGTCTACTTGAAGAACCATGCTAACTCCTTTTACAGTGTGTGGAACCTTGGGTGCCGAGCATGTGATAATTACTCCCTCCTTTAACAAGGCTTTTAAAAACAGAAGTCATTTCATTAATGGTTTGTAGTTCAATTTAAGAATTTTCACTTATGGCAGATATGTTTCTCCTTTAAATAACATCTCTAATGTCAGGTCATCACTGATTAAATGGATGACCATCAGGAGGTGGTGGCGCTTGTCTTTTAAAACTCATACTCTGGTGCCGTGTGCTCCCTGTGAAGCTGCAAGTAAGATTTAGAACATCTGCAGGGTGGGTTGAGCGACCCCTTCTCCCTGAACGATATTAGTTCTCAAAAATAGCACCATCACAATGAGTGATCCAAGGCCCTGCATGTATTACTCCCAATTATATTTATTTTTCAAAATTAAAATGTGCAATCTCTCTTTGCCCAGTTTCTTTTTTTAAAACTCTACATCTTGGATGACAAACAAATGTTATTTCCACCTTAACAGTTCTCCTATGGTAATAACCATGCTACAATGGAGAAATCAATACTCTAGATTGGAATACTTTCTTTGGATTGGTTCTAGCTCTACCTTTAACATTTTCCATTCAAATAAAGATTTGTCTGCTTTTATAAAGTGGTTACTAAAACTATCCCTTTAAACTGTAGATCTATATTGTAACAAATTAAATCTTCCCCAAATTCACACATGAATAAGAATCTCTTAAAGAATCATTTGTTTATATGATGAAAAGATTGAATAATATGTTCTACCCTCAGTATGTTTTTAGGATTATTTAATAGTTTCCTCTTTCTTACTTTATAAATTTACCAATTGATTAATTCATATGGCTAATAAATATTTTTCTTTACGTATTTCTCGTTGGTCAATGTTACGGTTGCTGTTTCTGTCTGCTCATTAATCTGCCTATGAGTGTTTTCAGCTGTGTGTGTAATATGTAAATAAGCTGCGCAGTAGCCCTGACGTTATTGGCTGCCCATCCTCTGGTCCGCCTCCGAAGATCGTGATTGGAGCACGCCGGACCCGACGTCTTCCAGTCACAGCGCACCGCCGGCGCACACCTGCTGCAGATGATTATAAAGCCCGGGAACAACTACCACTCTGGAGGCTCTGTTGAGTGAACAGACGCCTCTCGCATTTTGCTCTTCATTCTGTGGTTAATCTTGTGTGTTAGTAGAGTGTAGAGTAGGTTAGTTAGTTTTTAGAGTATCGTTAGGATTTGTGACTGTTGCCTTTAGTTTAGCTGTGTTTTGTGTAGACTCCCTTTGTTAGTTGTACCACTCTTGAAGTGAGGTTTTGTTTCGTTCTTTAGTTAGTGTACTAGTATTTATTTTCCCCACATATAACTAGACTCCTGTGTTAGAGTCCTTCCTTTGTTTGTTTCAGGCTGCCTGCCTGCCTTTTGTTTACATTGCTGTCTAAAATAAACCCCTTATAATAATTACCAAAACCAATCTGGTTGTGTTGCTTCCCTTTGATTCCCCTAATTCAGAAGGGAATGTAATAAAGGTTGATGATATTCGCTCTTCTTTTTCTGACTCACCTTTACTCACCGCTGGGTCACCAGACTCTCCTTCCACCAACACACTAACCTCCTTTTCCCCACTCTCTCCAAGTGAGGTTCTTACCCTCATTACCTCTGCCCGCCCTACCACCTGTCCTCTGGACCTTATCCCTTCAAACCTCCTTCAGACTATCGCTCCTGATATTCTACCGTTTCTCACCCATTTCATCAACACTTCTCTAACTTCTGGTCACTTTCCAAACAGTCTCAAGGAGGCAAGAGTAAACCCTCTCCTAAAGAAACCTACTCTCAACCCGTCAGATATTATAAACTACAGGCCTGTCTCTCTCCTCCCGTTCCTGTCTAAATCACTTGAACGCGCTGTCTTTAAACAACTCTCCAGTTATCTCCATCAGAATAACCTTCTGGATCCGCACCAGTCTGGTTTCAAGGCAGGTCACTCCACAGAAACTGCTCTCATTGCTGTCACGGAGGAACTGCACACTGCCAAAACTGCATCCCTCTCCTCTGTCATCATCCTGTTGGACCTGTCTGCTGCATTCGACACGGTGAATCATCAGATCCTCCTTTGCACTCTCCAAAAACTTGGAGTTTCAGGCTCTGCACTTTCCCTCCTCACCTCATATCTGAAAGACCGTACCTACAGGGTGACTTGGAGAGGGTCTGAGTCCCACCCTTGTCAATTAACTACAGGGGTCCCTCAGGGCTCTGTTCTTGGTCCCCTCCTCTTCTCCCTGTACACAAACTCACTCGGATCAGTCATTAGCCCGCATGGTTTTTCATACCACTGCTACGCTGACGACACCCAATTAATTCTGTCCTTTCCCCGCTCAAGCTCAACCTTGACAAGACTGAACTGCTTTTCCTTCCGGGAAAAGATTGTCCCACTCTTGACCTAACAATCAACATCGGCACCTCAGTTGTTTCCCCGACTCAGACTGCAAGGAATCTGGGTGTGATCCTAGATAACAACCTGTCCTTCACTGCAAACATCGCTGCCACAACCCGTTGCTGCAGATACACGCTTTACAACATCAGGAAGATACGTCCCCAGCTGACACAGAAAGCGACGCAGGTTCTGGTCCAGGCTCTCGTCATCTCACGCCTAGACTACTGCAACTCCCTCCTGGCTGGTCTACCTGCATGTGCCATCCGACCTCTGCAGCTCATCCAGAATGCAGCGGCTCGTCTGGTCTTCAACCTTCCTAAATTCTCCCACACCACTCCGCTCCTCCGCTCCCTTCACTGGCTTCCGGTAACTGCTAGAATCCACTTCAAGACACTGGTACTTGCTTACCATGCTGCGAATGGATCTGGCCCTTCGTACATCCAGGACATGGTTAAACCGTACACCCCAGCGCATGCACTACGCTCTGCATCAGCCAAACGACTCGCTGCGCCCTCGCTGCGAGGGGGACCCAAGTTTCCATCGGCAAAAACACGTGGGTTTGCTATCCTGGCTCCAAGATGGTGGAATGAGCTCCCCATTGACATCAGGACAGCAGATAGCTTGCACATCTTCCGGCGCAGACTGAAAACTCATCTCTTTCGACTCCACTTCGAGCGATAGAACTATTAACAAAGCACTTATATACTAATAAAGGACTGGCTTATCTAAAGCCAGTTGAGTAGCACTTGAAATGTTTTGGCTCTATGAAACCTGATGTACTTATATGATTCTGTTTTCTTCAAGGTTGTGTCTTCCTGGTCGAATGTACTTATTTTAAGTCGCTTTGGATAAAAGCGTCAGCTAAATGCAATGTAATGTAATGTAATACATGGGGACTCGTCCGGGATAAAATAACATAATTCCTGGGGTTATAGGTGTTTTTTGTTATAGCTAAAACCAAATTGGTGGACTTTGTGTGCCGTTTTAGTTGAGTATGGCACGTTTCGATTTTGAGTCGTTTTTGGTCTGTCCTTATGAGCAGCTAGACTGGTGTAGTAAAGATGATTTACATGAGCTAGCGCGACACTTCAGTCTCACAGTAAGTAAACAATCGTTGAAGAAAGAGTTGAAGGCCTTGGTGGTGGATGAGATGGTAAAAAGGGGGTTACTTATACCAGTTGAGCTCCCTGTGTCCGATGCTCTACCTGAAGAGATCTTAAATCAGAGACAGGAGGCGGAGTTTCCGTTTGCTAAAGGGGAAGGTGGTGACAGTGGGTGGGCAGTTTAAAGCACCGTTCACGCCGATTCCTTACAACCCACCGCCTCCTGGCAGTTCGGACTCTTGAGGAAGAGAGTGATCCTGAGGTCCGCCTCGCTCGGCTTCAGTTAGAGGCAAAGAACAGGGAGCAGGACAAAAACCATCAGTTCCAGTTAGAATTAAGAAAGTTGGAAATCGACAAAGAACTGAGAGCTTTGGAAATCGACAAAGAATTCTGGATACGTCAGCTGGAGCTAGACTCCGAGCTGCGCGCCTCCGGTGTTTTTGGCCATGTCGGAGGAAGCCTTCCACTCCCTTCTCATCCCCCTGCCTTCAACGTAGTCAAAAATATTTTGTTAGTGCCACTTTTCCGTGAAACTGAGGTGGACCCGTACTTTGGTGCTTTTGAGCGCATTGCAGTGGTCCTACGGTAGCCGGCTGAAGAGCTCAGGAAGCGGTTGCTGCTCTTTCGCTAGAGGACGGTCTACATTACGACTTAGTGAAGGGTGCCATTCTCAGGGTGTATGAATTAGTTCCCGAAGCGTGCAGACAGAAATGTAGGAACCACAGGAAGGGTCTTAAGCAGACACATGTCGAGTTCGCCAGGGAGAAGGGAATGATGTTCACTAAGTGGGTTGCTTCATGTAAAGCGGCGGATTATGCTGCTCTGAGGGAACTGATCATGTTGGAGGAATTCAAGAGATGTTTGCCTGATCGTATTGTGGTATACTTGAATGAACAGAAGGTAAATTCTCTCTCTACTGCCGCCGTGTTGTCTGATGAATATGTACTCACGCATAAATCTGTGTTTTCTCCTGTGTATATCGAGAGGTCCCGCCAGGTGTCCGACGCCCCATTTACCGGGCCATTGAATGTGTATGATGTAACGACAGAGGAGAGAGTGCCTTTATTGTCACCAACCTGGACATGTCATCGCCAACTGTGCAGTCCCGACGCATAAGGAGCAGCCACAAAACGTGTCCTCCCCAAAAGGCATTTTGGCCTGATTAAGGCCGAGTCATCCCTTATCCCTACATGTGACCGTGACGATGGTGAGATAGATCCCTGTTTTAAGCCTTTTGTGTTCAAGGGGTTAATATCCTTAACTGGGGAGTCTGCCGATCAGAGACCTATGCGCATATTACGAGACACTGGAGGCTCCCAGTCTGTGATTGTTGCCTCCGCACTGCCATTTTCTGAACAGTCAGCCTGTGGTTATGGTTCCACATTATGCGGCATTGAGATGGGTTATATCCCACGGCCCATACACAAGGTACATGTTAGAAATTAAAATCAATGTTTTGATGGCATAATGTACCTTAAATGTACCTTCAGTTTAAATGCTGTTTTATACTGAAAAACCAGAAGTTCTTGTGCACAACCAGTTGTTAAGCTTTTATTCTGAAAATCCTTCATCTCCGGTTAGCATTTAGCATGAGGCTAATATACCATTTCCTATAGAGGTGAATTTAGCAGCGATATGATATGATGTTGCACACCGAAACCTACTGATTTCAACACTACAACTATAGACGTCGAGATATTATTATTGTTGGATATTAAATGAAGGTACAGTTTATTTGAGTACGTTATTGTTTACAGATGTGGGTAGCATGTCACAACATTCGGAACGACCGGACACCAAATTGCTGTGAAGTATTTCCTGTATTTTTTGGAGTATTGATTACAGCGTTTAGAATGTGTTAAATGAAAAGTCATGAAAGAGTTAAGGAGGAGAAAAGGCGTGTTTAGATATATATTGAATGTACAATGTCTGTATCCTGTGATATGCGTAACAACGGACATTAAATACGTGGAGAGCCGGCCCCCAGGGAGGAGCCAGGAGAGGATATATAAACAACGAGACCTGAGGGGTCGGGCCTCTTTCTCTGCTAACGAGAGCCAGATGCACAGCTGTATTTCTGTTGGACAATATCCTGTTTGTGATTTTACCGTACCTTTTTTATTAATTAAAGTACCAAATTTGAACCTCAGAGACTCCATTTAGTCTCCTTTTTTAAGTTTATCTTTCCTGGACGCGAGAATAAGAACACAGTTAACAATTGGTGACCGGCTGACGGGATTTTCGTTGCACCGGGAGAGATTATACAGGCGGCTGTTGCCCGGAGCCGTTGGCAGCTGTTCAACACACAAAGAGCTCAAACCACGGTAAGGAGAAACCTGTTACGTCAAAATTCTTCAATAGTTTATGCAGGACAATCTTAGGACTGTGTGTTGGACGGCTGCTTCCGGTTCGTGAAAATAGCTGGGAAATTAATGTTAAAACAACCAAATTTATAACAATAACAATCATATAACACGTGGCGTTGCATTTTCACAAACAGGGTGAGTTCAAATTACTTATTTTTCTTATATTTAACCCTGCATGCTATTTGTTTGTCTGTTATTACATGTCGGCAGAAGGCTAATCGCTCCAATAAGTGTTTTTTGTTACGTTTTAAGTTGACACGAATGGTTTGAGGCTATTTAGCAGTCGGGATTGCTTGAGACAAAGAACACAATCACAGTGGAAGCTGAGAATATTGGAGTGAGTGTTTGTGTTAAAGACAGTGTGAGGCTGTTTTTCTTTAAAAAAGTCCTATTTGAGGAAAAGGCCTGAAGCTTTCAGTGGTTGTATTTTCTGTTTTCAAACAGACATTGCGTGTGGATTACGACGAGAAGTGCGACATTCGTGCGTTAGATAGACGATATTCTTCTGATTGTGTTTGATTAGCGTCTTACTTTGTCCCATAATAGCGTGTTTAAACGGAAGAGATAACCATACTGGCTCTTAAAGTCAAAACATTACGTACATGGGTGAGGCCCATTTATAATTGTACAATAAATAGAAATGTTATTTTAAACTGCAGTGTTATTTTGTGTTGACATTTCTAGCATTATTTCTACTGAGAGCCACGAGGTCTTTTTAAATCCCTTTGTTCCTCAGGTCAAAGGTTGGAAAATCAGTTGCCATCTTGTCTTGCTCTCATGTCGCCATTTCGTGAAATGCTAATTGAAAGTCCTACTCACATGAGGCTTGGCACTCCATCTTGAGAAGGACAAATCATATTTCTTTGCAGAAGTTAGAACTATAAAATAGACAGGTTAATTTACCGTGGGAAGTTTGGTATTTGTAGGGATCTGATTTTAGAAGTTTATTTTCTGCTTGCAAGTGTAAATTGACGTTTTTTTGAAATAGTCCAGTTTGCAAATGTGTTTTGGCGTTTATGTGCTGTGTTCTTTTACCATAGTGTAATGTTCTTACCTAGTGTAATTCTCTTTCCATTTTTAAGAAGAAAAATAAGCTTTTCTTGTTAAATAGAGGTTAGTTTTGCAACAGTAATCCCTAGTGGATTAAGCTGGAAATTACAATAGCGCACTCTGCTGGTAGTACAGAATTATTACATAGAGGTAACACTCAATAGAAGTTTAATTTGAAGTGTTATAAATAAACACATGCTTGATCGCCAGGATAGAATTGCAAGTGGTTTCTAATTATAAGATAGGAAACTTTCGACAATACTCTTTCAAATAAGACTATAGAATATTAAAAAAGCTAACACAAAGTATGACATTTACATAATTCCAAACACTTCGGAAAGTGGAACACAGTGGATTTTGAAATTTGCATAATTTTCATATTTCAAAGTCAAAACTATACACTGTACAATTTTTATTTTTTAACAGTTCTGATTTTGAAATTTGCATAATTTTCATATTTCAAAGTCAAAACTCTGCTGACTGCCTGTGCATCATTATTCTTTAGAGTCATTGCTTTCTTCGTTTCTACACGGACCACTATTGCGGTAAGCATGTTGTAACTTCCGGTTGTTGTCATCTCCGGGTATCCCGTGTGCCTGTTCTGTTGCTGATAGCTTATTATCTTAACTTAATCGATCGTTTTAAAACTCTTGATCACGGCAACTGCCTGACGTTGTAATCACACGTTACTATAGCTTAAGCACTCACAACTCTCCTTCTCTTAGCGACTGTAACTCCACAGTTGCCTACACTCTTTTCGGGTTTGCTAACGGTAGCTACTTTAGCTTGATAGCTAGCCATGGCTCTTTCCCCACCCTCGGGTGCTATTTCCTGCTCTAACTGTCTCATGTTTGGTTACTTCCCTACCTCCTTTACTGGTACCGGTACATGTGTTAAATGTAGTATAGTTGTTAGGTTTGAGGCGGGAATCATAGCCATAGAAGCCCGGCTCCGCATCTTAGAAAGTAACTCAGCTACAGTAAAGCCCATGTTAGCCGGTGCGGACCGGCAAAAGGTAGCTCCTCTTAGCCGTCCCCCGGCAACTCCCGAGCAGCAGGGAGACTGGGTGACTGTTCAGAAGGGGCATAACGCGAAACCCGCAGGTCCCCACCAACCCGTTCACGTATCTAACAGATATTCCCCACTCAGCGAGACACCCGCTGAGAAGCCAACTGTGGTTATTGGTAGCTCTATTATGAGACACGTGAAATTAGAGACCGAAGCCTCCACAGTCACATGCATTCCGGGGGCCAGAGCGGGCGACGTTGAGGCGCATCTTAAACTGCTGGCTAAAAATAAACGTAAATACAGTAGGATTGTTATTCACGTCGGTGGTAATGATGTTCGTATACGCCGATCAGAATGCACCAAACTTAATGTGGAGTCGGTGTGTAGTTATGCTAAAACAATGTCGGACACCGTAATCTTCTCTGGTCCCCTCCCCAATCTGATCAATGATGACATGTATAGCCGCATGTCATCATTTCAGTGCTGGTTGTCTTGGTGGTGCCCAGCAAACAATGTGGGCTTCGTAAATAATTGGACAGCCTTCTGGGGAAAACCTGGTCTGATTAAGAGAGACGGCATTCATCCTACTTTGGAAGGTGCAAATCTAATTTCGGCAAACATTTCAGGGCTTTGTGGACTTAATCCATGACAAACTGGAGTTGAGACCAGGAGGCGGAGTTGCAGTCTTACACGCTTCTCTGCGCTCTCTCCTAGGCAGTCATCCATAGGAATCCCGAACCCAATAAAATACCCAATATTAGCGGTGTGTGTGTCTGCCCAAGGACAAGTTAAGGTAAAACCTAATAGAGGTGTCATACATAATAACCTAATAAAAGTAAATGTAACAACTACTACAGTGCAACAAAACAGGAATATGAAATGTGGTCTCTTAAACATAAGATCTCTAGCATCTAAAGCAATATTGGTAAATGATTTAATATCAGATTATAATATTGATATATGCTGTCTCACTGAAACTTGGTTGAGACATGAAGAATATGTCAGCATAAATGAGGCCACTCCACCCAGCCATATCAATACTCATATTGCCCGAGGCACGGGCCGAGGAGGTGGAGTTGCAGCAATCTTTGACTCAAGTTTACTTATCAATACTAAACCAAAATTAAATTATACCTCCTTTGAAAGTCTCGTTTTTAGTCTTACGCATCCGACCTGGAAAACTTTGCAGCCAATCTTATTTGTTACAGTGTACCGTGCACCAGGTCCTTATTCAGAATTCTTATCTGAATTCTCTGAGTTTTTATCAACTACTTAAACAGATAAAGTAATTATCGTAGGTGACTTTAACCAGTTAAGCCCTGAGCCTGTTTTTCAGGTTTCAGGCTCGAAAATGCCACTAACACAACAAATGATATATCTTCACTTCTAAAAGGGGTAAATTAATAATTATTTTTCTCAAAGCAAGGTTACATCTGTGAGTTGGATGTAGAAGTGTCAGAATCAATATAGATGTTTTTATTTTAAAGTAAATTCAGATGGAACATAGTAAAAACATGTAAATTCTAATGTCCACCTAAAAAAAACCTTTACTTATCGTGAAAACCACCCTTGCATGATGGGTTAGTAGACTAAAAGCTTTAGGAATCCAAACTATAACATATAATAAGTACCCTGTATCAAGATTGATGCAAAACAAGTGAAATTTGACCTTTTTAGAGAGATTTAGAAAAATAAAGTCTAAGCGGACTCACCTCTGGGTAATTTGGGAACCATCGGTTCCATTTGAACTTTTTCACTGTAAAAATCATTTTATTACTTTGAATTATCACTATAGGTATTCATTCCATCCAAATACAACTGTTGTGAAAAAAAAAAAAAAAAAAAAAAAAACATAGGCCTACTCTTACAGTGAGCCTCTGAATTAGCCCCGAGCGAAAAATGCTAACCTATTACAGCACCGAAAATCACTCCTCGCTCCCTTATTACTTATCCTAGCTGCACATCCAACACATTGTTTATGATCGCAAGGAGACACAGAATCTAACGGTGCCCACCTGAACAGCCCAACACTGAAAGATACAAACTCGCGACGTTATCAACAAAAACGTACATCAAAACAAATGGCGCTAGCGCTAATGCGCTAGGCTAACAATGACTTACCTTCCTCGTTGTCTGGTCTAAACTGGTCTTCAATGGCATTACAACGATAAAAACGATGATGTAGTTAATCCATAGATTAATATCCAATGGGGCTGTGTCCCCTTTGAAATGTTCTGATAATCTATAAGCAATAAAACTGCAATTCCGTTATCTGCTGTCCGCTCTGTGCTCCGTGCGCTCTGGGTCCTGCTGCAATTCCTGCTTCTTTACGCTGTAAACAATAAATGAAGTCGGCTGCGTAATGTACTTAAGTTGGCTGCCATTCTTTATAATTTGCGCAGGACCATATCTCTGGAACCCATTGGTCGATTCGTGTGATTTACACCTTTTTCTTAACCATCAGAACCAATAGAATCGATGGGCAGTTCCCAAATCTACGTAAACATTACCATAGCGGACGTAATGGAGAAGCAAACGAAGCATATCTGAAAGTGCAAGCCATAAATATGATGATTGATTATCAGTAAAAAATTATACGTGACACAAAGACATTGGATTAACCTTGAGATGCATTTTTATTCCGTTGAACACAACTTTTGATCACAAATCAAAAAAGGTAAGACGTAATTATTGTAATATTTTTGGAACCGGATGTTGTTTACTTTCTCTTTTCTGGCTGATAGATCCAGGAATTCGAGGTCGGACAGTGATGACATTACATGTGTGGAATCTGTGGAGTCTCAGCTTTAAATCGTATATCTTGTTTGTGCAGTTAAGATAGTAATAAGGGCATTTCTACCGTGTGTTGTGTGTAAAAAAAGCGTTAGCATTAGTTAGCATTTTTTCGCTCAATGCTAATTCAAAGGCTTGGTATTACTTTTGTGTTTTTCTTAGCTAACAATTGTTCTTATTGTCAGTTAGCGGAGTTTCTTACCTTTAAAAGGGTATGAAACATTAATAGTTTCATAAATGTTAAGAAGCCCTGAGACATGTGAGGAAAAAAAAACGGTGGGAGGGGTCCACTGGGGGGACCTTCGGGCTTAACTGGTTAATATTCATGTTGACGATGATAAAAATAGCCTTACTGTTGCATTTAACTCTATATTAGATTCTGTTAGTTTTTGTCAGAGTGTAAATAAACCAACCCACTGCTATAATCACACTCTCGACCTTGTTCTGACTTATGGTATTGAAATTGAGCAACTATTAGTCGAACCGCATAATCCTGCTTTATCCGACCATTTCTTAGTAACTTTTGAAGTACTGTTACGAGACTACAAAGCATTAGTCAAAAGCTCCTGCAGCAGAAACCTATCTGTTAGTGCTATAGCCAAATTTAAGGAAGAGATTCCACCAATACTTAACTCGATAGCATGTCTGCATGTAAGGGAGGAAACTTATACAAAATGTACACCACCCCAAATTGATCATGTTGTTGATAGTGCTACAGATGCGCTGCGAATAAAATTAGACTCTGTTGCTCCTTTGAAAAAGAAGAAAATAAAACAACATAGATTAGCTCCATGGCATAATGCCGAAACCCGCAAAATAAAGCAAAAGTCGAGACAACTTGAAAGGATATGGCGTTCCACTAAACTTGAAGAATCTTGTTTAATTTGGCATATTACTCTCAATGAATATAAGAAAGCACTACGTAAAGCGAGAGCAGCCTACTACTCTTCATTAATAGATGAGAATAAGAATAATGCAACATTTCTTTTCAGCACTGTAGCCAGGCTGACAGAAAGCCACAGCTCGATTGAGCCTTCTATTCCCATAGCACTCAGTAGTAATGATTTTATGTGCTTTTTTAACGATAAAATTGTTACTCTTAGAAACAAAATTAATGACCTCTTGCCTTTGACCAGTATAGTGTTATCAACAGCTCCCGGAAACGTACGTTCTAATATTACACTAGATAGTAAACTAGAATGCTTTTCAGCCATAAACCTTGAACAATTAAATTCAATGATTCTCTCTTCTAAACCATCAACGTGTATGTTAGACCCAATTCCAACTAAGCTGTTGAAGGAAGTTTTTCCATTAATTAGCACTTATTTATTAAATATTATGAATATGTCTTTATTATCAAGCTATGTTCCACAATCATTCAAAGTAGCAGTGATAAAACCGCTTCTTAAAAAGCACAACCTCGATCCAGAGGTTTTAGCCAATTATAGACCTATTTCCAATCTTCCGTTCCTCTCAAAAATTCTTGAGAAAGCGGTCGCAAAACAGTTGTGTGATTACTTAAAAAACAATGATTTATTTGAAGATTTTCAGTCTGGCTTTAGAACACATCATAGCACAGAGACAGCTCTGGTTAAAGTCACAAATGACATTCTAATAGCCTCTGACAAGGGACGTGTCTCTATTCTTGTTTTGCTCGATCTCAGTGCTGCATTTGATACTATCGACCATGATATCTTATTGCAAAGACTAGAGCACTTAGTTGGCATACAGGGAACTGCTTTAGACTGGTTTAGGTCCTATCTGAACGCTCTCAGTTTGTACGTGTCAATGATGAATCTTCCACGCAAACCAAAGTTAGCCATGGAGTGCCACAGGGCTCAGTGCTCGGACCTATTTTGTTCACATTATATATGCTTCCGTTAGGCAATATTATAAGGAATCATTCTGTACATTTTCATTGTTATGCGGATGATACTCAACTATATTTATCAATCAAGCCTGATGAAATTAATCATCTAAATAAAATTCAAGACTGCCTTAAGGACTTAAAAACGTGGATGACCTTAAACTTTTTGATGTTAAACACGACGAAAACTGAAGTTATTGTACTTGGCCCGAAGAATCTACGAAACAAATTATCTAAGGATATACTAACTATGGATGGCATTAATTTGGCCTCCAGTGAGACTGTCAGGAATCTTGGTGTTATATTTGATCAGGATTTATCCTTTAACGCCCACATAAAATTAATTTCAAGGACCGCCTACTTCCATCTACGTAACATTGCAAAAATCAGGCATATCTTGCCTCAAAACGATGCAGAGAAACTAGTCCATGCATTTGTTACTTCAAGGCTGGATTATTGTAACTCTTTATTATCAGGGTGTACCAAGAAGTCAGTCAAGTCGCTTCAGCTGATTCAAAATGCTGCAGCTCGTGTACTAACCAGAGTTAGGAAAAGGGACCACATTACTCCTGTTCTGGCTGCCTTACACTGGCTCCCTATAGAACACAGGATATAATTTAAAATTCTTCTTCTCGCCTACAAAGCCCTTAATGGGCAGGCGCCATCTTACCTTAAAGAACTCATTATACCCTACTGTCCTACTAGGGCATTGCGTTCCAAGAATGCAGGGTTGTTGGTTGTTCCTAGAGTCTCTAAAAGTACAATGGGAGCCAGAGCCTTTTCTTATCAAGCTCCACATTTGTGGAATCAGCTTCCAGTTTGTGTTCGGGCGGCAGACACCCTATCCGTTTTTAAGAGTGCGCTTAAGACCTTCCTTTTTGATGAAGCTTATAGTTAGGGCTGATTAGATTCAGCCCCTAGTTTTGCTGATATAGGCTTAGTTTGTCGGGGGACATCTTACTTCTTCCTTCTCTCTGTCTATACCTGTGTACTCATGTTCCGATTAACCCAGCTTCCCCAAATGTCTTTCTTTTTGGTGTCTATATACGCCGGGATCCGGAGTCATGGATGATCCTGCGCTCCTCTGTCCTGGATCGCGAGCCCTGGATCTTGAGTCGTGGCTGTGGTCCTGGATCATAGGTCCTGGATGGATATCCTCGTGGATTCATCTTCCTATTATACACACATGCATTTCCAAACATTTGGACTACCTATGTTGCAAATGTATTATCTTTTCAATTTACACACGGCATCTATTGCACGTCTGTCCGTCCTGGGAGAGGGATCCCTCCTCTGTTGCTCTCCCTGAGGTTTCTCCCATTTTTCCCTTTAAACTGTGGGTTTTCTCCGGAAGTTTTTCCTTGTACGATGTGAGGGTCTAAGGACAGAGGGTGTCGTATTGTCATACTGATATTTTGTACAAACTGTAAAGTCCACTGAGACAAATGTAACATTTGTGATATTGGGCTATATAAATAAACATTGATTGATTGATTGAAAACTATACACACAATTTTTATTTAACAATTCTGATTTAAAAAAAAAAAAAAAAAAGTTCAGACGAACAGCAACGAAGGTGCTACTCAGAGGATTAGTGCTTCATCTTTGATAACTTCACAAATAGTTAGAGAACATGTCACCAAAACAAACTAAGCTGGGACTAGACGCAGAGCCAGGCTCAACTGCAGATATCAAGGGAAGGATACAAATCAGATCAGATGCTATAACAGCTCCAAATCTTAGAAGAAAGACATGGAGCCAAATGGAGAAACTGTTGGAACAATGGCAAACGAGAGGACTGTATCCAGCTGATGATCAACCAGCACCAACGAAAGCCCATAGAAAAGCTGTAATTGACCATGAAAATGGAGAATATCTACGAGAGCAACAAGCATGGATCAAAGCCGGACAACCCTCTTGGTATGGACCTGTAAAGATTGCCATGAACAAAGCGGAGATAAGGAAAGCACAAGTTACAAGCCTGATGCTCCATTCAAAGTATTCTGTTAGTGGGATGGCGAACCAGTGCGTCGCCCAAGACGCAACGGAAAAAATGGATGACGCTCCAGTAATCCAAACTCCAAAACTGCCTGAGAAACCTCCTCCTTACATGACAAAAGCAGAGCCTGTCTCTCAAACCTCAATACAAGCCACAACTTTTAATGTTTCAGGAGGAATATTGAAGTTGGATGAAGTCCCCACAGAAAGAAGTGTCAAAGAATTGGACTATGAAGTAAGAATGCTACACAGTAAATCGACATGCAAGAATTGAAGGACATGACTAGAAAACACCAAGTTCAACAAGATACATTACGAACACCTATGTCGTTCCAGCCCAACAAGAAACCTCCCAGTGCTGAGGCATTACCAATGGCAGGTTCGGACACGCCGATTTTCTCTCTGCTACTACCAATACAAACAGGAATGGATGCGCAGGAAACGTTCGGAGAGCATCAGGAACACAAGCAAGTTGCGGATGCAGAAGA